>NW_004955496.1:5772601-5845984 GCF_000276665.1 Chinchilla lanigera | reverse complement strand
TAGGGCCGCTCACTTCTCAGGAGAGAGCTCTAGGGCCTCTTCATTTCTCAGGAGAGAGCTGTAGGGCCCCTCACTTCTCAGGAGAGAGCTCTAGGGCCTCCTCACTTCTCAGGAGAGTCTTCAAGTGCCTCCTCACTCCCTAGGAGAGTGTTCTAGGGCCTCCTCATTCCCTAGGAGAGAGCTCTAGGTTCTCCTCACTTCTCAGGAGAGTGTTCTAGGGCCTCCTCACTTCTCAGGAGAGTGCTGTAGGGCCTCCTCCCTTCTCAAGAGAGTGTTCTATAGTCTCCTCACTTCTCAGGAAAGTGTTCTCGAGCCTCTTGACTTCTGGCCCTTCCTGGGCTCCTTGGTCGGGCCCCAAACCCTGTATCCATCACACATACCAGGATCCCTTTCTTGGCATGGGGATCACACTGACTCCCACTGGGTGCTGTCCCCATGCATGGTTTTTCACATCACACCGCTCTGCACACTTACCTCTTACAGCTGCAGCCTCCTGAGTCCAGTCTGAGCCCAACTCTCTTCCCTCCACTGAGCTCTGAACCCCCAACAAACTCAGTGCTGACAACAACTATGAGAAGCAGGGCTGTCCTCACCTAACCTCAGGGTTAGGAAGGATTCTGAGAATAGCCACTTGAATCCAGATAAAATGAGAAAACCCACTGAATTACGTTGACTCAGGATTTAGAGGGCTCTGTCCATGGTCATCCAGCTCAGAGGCAGAACCATCATGGCAAAAGAGCCTGGTAAAGCAAAGCTGCTTACCTCATGGGTCCTGGGAAACAGAAGGGGAAAGTAGAAACAAGAACCCACCCTTCTAGGTCCCTGCCCCAGGACCTCTCCTAGCTGCCCCTTCAGCTGTGTGAACTTGTCTTGAATTCACCCATGGGTGAGTTCAATGCCTCATGGTTGTCACTTCCCACAGCCTCTCTGGGTAGCCTTTGCAGGGATCTTCAGTCCTTACTGCATTTCCTGCACATCTTCCTGTCATCTCATCACCCACCCAGTGTGGTACCTCAGCCTCCTCCAGTTTCCCCTCCCCACAACAACCCCACCTGGACCACCCTCCTTCCTTGTCTGGACTCCTCCTACTGAGTTTCTGCCTTCAGTCCACTCTGTATGAGTGGTGTAACTCTGGGGGGAGGGGGTGGCGTTGCTGGGATTGAGCCCAGGGTCCTTGCAGTGGGTATTTTGAGACAGGCTTTCACTAAGTTGTCCAAGCAGAGTTTTAATTCAAGATCCTCCTGCCTCAGCCTTCCAGAGTACTGCGATTAAGAGACCCAGTAGTGCGATTCTTTTTCTAAGTTAGTGAGCTGATGTGACCTGTCATGTCCCCTCCAGTCCATCCATCCATGCTGCAACTCTGTCCAGCACAGAGCAAACCCAGCACCAGCTGAGGGTTGGGGAAAAGCTACCCCCAGCCCTGCCCAGCCACCCTTTAAATGTCGCCCTTGTGTGCTCCCAGGGTCACTAGTGTCACCCAGCTCTGGAAAGTTCCTCACCCTCCTGGCTCCCTGTCTACTTTTCACTGTCAAGGTCACCTTGTCACAGAGGCCTCTGGGGAAGAAGCACAGTGTCACCGTACCCCCAAAGGAAGGGGGAATGTGGCACCAGGAATCCACCCAGGGCTTGGTCTCATGGCCTAGTGCTCTTCTAGTGCAAACACTCGAAGAAAAAAGTAAATGCTGACAGCTCTCAAAAGCAAACACTTAAACATTAAGCCCTTAATGTGTGGTTATCTTTAAAATACTGTGCAGCACAGGGTACAAATGAGAAACTGTATTAAGGTTGGTTTATTGAACAAATCCACAGTAAGACGACCGTCATGGCACTGCCGCTAAAATCTGAATCCCCCATACTAGGATGTGACAGATAAGCCTCTAGTAGACTCTAGACAGGTCTGCATCAGATTGCTGTTTTCCTGGCTTCCCTTTCTGTGTGGGAACTAATCCCCATTGGTCAGATCCCTAAGGGTACTTTTCAACAGTGAGAAAGCAACATCAGTTTCCAGTGCAGACTCATTTTCATCAAAGCCATCTTATTTTCTTTGCCACCAGGAGCGTCGGCCAGGTGCTGTTTGTTAGCATAGGAGAGCAGAGAGTGCTTTCCACCATAGCTTCTCCCGCTTCTGATGTATTCGCGTAGGTTCAGCTGCTTCCCCGGCGGGACACATCCAGCCGGTGCGGAGTGCGGAGAATTCGGGCCATGTCTGGTACATGGGCAGTGGGACTGTGAGAAACACTAGGCTGGAAAGGGTCTTCACAGATACTAACATCCTGGGCACCTCCTGCCCTGCGCCAGTGTGGACAGCTCAGGTGGTTGGCAGGGGCAGAGGGACAGGGTGGGTGACAAGTCCTGCACATGCTGCCCAGCCTTCCTGCCAGGGCCGTGCCAGAGGCTGAGGTCCCTGAACTCCTGCTTTCTCCCCACAGATGAGCTTCGAGACCAGGACAGCATCTGTGACAGCGGTGTGGAGACCTCCTTCCGCAAGCTCAGCTTCATGGAGTCCCTGACAGGTGGTGGCCCATTGCTAACACTTAACAAAGGGCCCCCCGACTTTGGGCAGGAAGGACCCATAGAAGGAAAAATCTAGCTGCCAAGATGGTCATGCCATGCAACCAAAGCCAGAAAGTCCAGTACCTTGCCCGAGAGATGGAAGACCTGGCATCCAGAGGTGCTCAGCAGAAAGGCAGCCCTGGGCCGTCAGGCCACCACAGGCCTTTGAGCGCGGCCACCCCGGGTCCTTAGCTGAGTCCCAGCTGGGTCACGTCCAGGCAGGAAGCACCTGGCAGGCACAGCCCTGGAGCCGATAGCATTCCTGAGCGAGGGGTGTGTCGGTGTCACCGCTGCCGCTGGGTCACAGCTGCTTTCTCTTCCGTCGCTGCTGCTGCTGCTGTCCCTCTGCTGTGTCCCTGAACCCCTTCCATGACCACCCAGTGTCTCTCTAGCCGTCCAGGCACAGTATGTGCACTCAGATACTAAGGAAGAAGATATTTTTAGATGAGAGTCGCTTGGTGTGCAATAAAGAAAGGCTGCGCGTTTTCCAACGTGCCGTCGCTGTGATTTGCAAAGCACGCACTTAGCAATATTTAAACATGGTTCCAATCAGGGCTGAAAGTGGTATTTTCTCCCCTTTTTCTGCATTTTGCTATTGTAAATATGTTTTTTAGACCAAATACTTTAAAGGAAAAATGTTGGATTTATAAATGCTATTTTTTATTTTACTTTTATAATAAAAGGAAAAGCAAATGGTTGACCTCACTCTGTCTGATCTCTGCAAGTACTTCTCTAAGGTGATGTCTTCCCGTATGGGTCATCCGCAGTCTGGCCAGCACAACCACATCCCCCCTTAGACTGCATTTTTTGATCTAGAAATGAACACACACAAAAAAACAGTCAAAGGAAAAGTGTTTTAACCCAAGACGAAAGCTGTGGGCTCATCCAGGCCTGGTCCAGCTCTTCCTGTGGACACTGCACCTCTCTGATGCGTGAAGCATTGAAACGACACTGGTTTGGGGCCCTGGGCAAGGAGCCTTCCTGCGGGAGTCCCTGCTGAGCTGCTTTCCACCTGGGGTTGGAAATTAGACGAGGAAAACTCACGTTTAGGAATCAAATGCAATGGTCACACTACATACGCAACCAGTTTCCCTCTTTGGATTGTTAGGGCTTCTACAGTGCTGGGAGTGCTAGGCAAGGGCTCCCCACTGACCCTACCCGCCTGCCCTACCAGCCCTCTAACAAGCCCTGCCTGCCACTGCGGAGGGCCCGTGTCCCCTTCTCTGTCTGCCTCCATACAAGTCTCGTCATGGGGGTGCAGGACAGCCTGTCCTGCCTGGGTCATGCTGAGGCTGTGTGGGCCCAAGATCCCTGTGGTATGTCTATTCACCCCCCTCCAGTCATCCCTCCCCATCCCTCTGCAGCTGTTGGCCCCAGGGTCACTCCAAACAAATGTCCCCCACCCCAGCCTCCATCTCAGAGGACCCAGCCTTCCCACATGCTGGGAACCATGCCAAACAATTTTGCACAGCACACTAGGTCACTAAGTCACTTAGTTAACCCAATGAAGTATGCAGATATATCCCCAGCTTACAGAGCAGGAAACTGAGGCTTAGAGTTCACATAGACCATGCCTACAGTGCTTCTGGGTTTACGTCTGCTCTGGCCAGCTCCTGAGCCCATGAGCTGGGCTGTTGTCTTGGTAGGACATAAGGGTAGATAAAAATAATTGAGTATAGAAGTAAACTCCAGAATATATAGGACTGAATTATATGATAAAGTAAAATTTCAAATGAATGAGAAAAAAGGATTATTCAGTAAACAGATGTCCCAGCTGATGAGTCCACTGGAGCAGGAAGCATGAATAAATAGTCCTGAAGTAGGGATGGCCAGCTAAGCAAGGCTTTCTTCTCTGGTGTAAGAACAGTCTGGGTTCTAAAGTTCAGTAGGCCCCACACTCTCCTCACGGAACCACCAGATTCTGTTCCTGCATGTAGGTCGTTCAGTGATGCGGTTGTTAACTGACGAATTGTATACAATATGCACACGACAATATTCAAAGCAAAGAAATGGTCAGAGGAATCTCCAACTTGGTGACTTTGCTTTTATTTGCAATAACTCTTGCATGCAGTACTGTAACATATAAAAGAACATAAAACTACAGTGCTGTACTGGACAGTACAATCAGCAAAACTTACAGTGCTGTACTGTAGGAGAAACCACCACAAGGCCGCATGCTGCTCCCTTTCCGGAAGGGTAAGCTGGGATACAGGTCAGAAGTCCGAAGAGCAAGCCTCAGTCCTAAGTCCAAACTGTCATTAAACGGGTAGGTCAAACAAGGACTATGTTAAATACAATTTTTAAGACATTCCACTGTTTTCTCCATTGCTATTTTCTTCACCCCATGATTCTAGTTTTTGAAAACTGTATCTATAACACTGTCTTAGTCACTTTCTTGTCGCTGGGCCCAATATCCAACAGCCACTCTTAAAGATTTATTTTGGCTAACGGGTTATAGAGGCTTCAGTCCATAGTCGCCTGGTGCCAAGGCAGCATGGGGAAGGGTCTGCGGAGGACAGCCGCCCAGCTTACACAGCAGGAAACGGTGGACAAGAAGTAGAAAAGTCAAGAAGGCAGATGTGACCATCAGGTCATGCCCACCAGTGACCGCCCCTTCCACCAGACCCCACCTCCTATCAGCAGTCACCTAGGAGCCCTATAACCCCATCATCTCCTCAAGCTCTGCCTATGACTCATTAAATTTTGCAGGGACATCTAGATATAAACCGTAACAGACATGAAAAGGCACAGCTTTGAGTTTCTCAGATCCTCATGCAAGCAGTCTGTGCCCCATGCCCCTGCTGGCTTATTGGGTGGCAGGTGGCCATTTTTCCTTGGACCACAGAGGGATCCTATCTTCCTGAGTGCAGATCCCTCCCACCCAAGCAGTGAAGGCTGCCTTCCCCCCTGAGAGTGTGGGTGCCCATCACTGGCAGGAAAGAGGCAAAGTGACTCCCTGGCCTGGTCACAAATGTAGCCCAACTCTGCCCAGCCCCGTGGGGCACCCCTTCCATGACCCCAGCTGTCATGCTCCGAAGATGCATGGCCACCTCGCAAAGCCAGCATGGACCCCAGTGTGACCAGCAGCCCCAGCCCAAGGCCCTGTCTGGCCTTCATGCTGCTGGGCTGTCATGGGACACGAGCTGTCCTGCCGGGCACATCCGCAGGGGCAAATCACAGACCCGCTGCACTTGTAGCCTGGGTGGGTGGACTGTTCTGGACAGTCCTGGACCAGAATCCACTCTACACAGAAGCCTAGCTGGGAAGGAAGACAGACTGGCCCACTCATGCCAAGATGGAAACGGAGCTCACAGCAAGGAGGCCACTTCTCCTTGGTTCCAGAGCCGCCTCCTCAGGCCTCAGCTGCTTCCACCCCAGCCACAGGGTGCAGGGAAGCAGGAGGTCTACAGAGCTACTGAGTGCCTGGAGTGAGACTGCTGGCTGCCCGGCAGGGGTGTGCTTAAAAATAGCTTCCCCAGATGTGAGCATCTTGAGTCTCTGCTCTTGCAGGCCAGGTGAAACCACACCTCCAAATCTTCCTCCAGAAGCATCAGGGTGCTCTGGGTGTCCCTCTCTGCTGGAGTGCCCACAGTCCTTCTGGGGGGCACCTTGTGGGTTTCCACAGAAGTAGAGAGAAGGCAGGCAGGAGCACCTGAGTCAGCTGGGGATCTCTAGTGCTGATGCCAAAGACACCCCTTTGGGATGTATCTAACCCCACTCTATGGCAAGGACAGGAGACCCAGCTGCACTGCATGCCCCGAACTCCAACCCAGGGCCACCTGCTCCAAAGACTGTTCTCTGAGGATGTCTGAGTAAGTCTGTGGAAGAAAGGACGCTGTCCCAACAAGTCCACTCAGCTCTATAGGACGATGACATCATAGTGCCCCAAGCCCAGTACACGCTGAACCTGGAACGTGGCTGAAAGCACACCTGTGACTCGATTTAACCCCCTGCTAACAGGCCAAAATGCTTATGTAGGAATTGCTGCCCACCTCCTCCTTCCTATTCTGTGCTTTTCCAGGGGAGTTTTCTTTCTTCTTGCATGTCCCCAGGGAGAGGATGTGGGGAGGCACAAGGCTGAAGGGGACATGGCCCAAATGTCCAAGACTCAGTCTGGATGAGATCTAGACTGCCTGCCTGAGGGCTGGGGCTGGAGCATCATATACAAGGCTGTGGGTCTGAGCCCAGTACCAATAAATAAATAACTAAAAACCAGACACAGGCATAGTGACACACACCTGTAATCCTACCCTCAAGAGGCTGAGGCAGGAGGATTGCTGCTAGTTCAAAGCCAGCCTGAACTATATATATTAAAAAAAACCCTGTCTCAAAAAGCCAAAAAGCAAAAATAAAACATAAACAACTAAAAACTAAAAAAGGACTGAGCATGGTGGCACACACCTGTAATACCAGCACTCAGGAGGCTGAGACAGGAGATATCAAGTTTGAGGCCAGCCTGGGCTACATAATGAGACTCTGTCTCAAAAAAAAAAAAAAAAAAAAAAAGGAAAGAGAGAAAGAATCCGCCTATCTTTGCTCCATCTTTGTAACTGCTCCACAACAGGACCTGGGTGACCGTGACCATGGTAAGCAGCAGCGCCAGCGCTAACCAGCATCTACTCCATTCCAGACCCTCTGTCCTTACAGTGGCTTCTGCAGGCCAGGGATGATGGTCTGCATCTCACTGGGGCTCGGCAATTGGCGCTGCTGCACACAGCCACATGGCCAGGAAGCCTCAGCAGGTGCCTGGTTGGAAGCAATGTGTCTTATGCTGGCCCTGCAAGGACTCCAGCGCAGGACCCAGGGATGCTCCCACCCACAGAGCCACACCCATTGGCCAGATTATCTTATTCTCCAAAACAAACAACATGGCAAGTGTTAGTATTCCCATTGTTTTGCTTGTTGGTTTTTAGACAGGGTCTCCCTATTACATTCCAGGCTGGCCTTAAACTCAGTAATCCTCCTGCCTCAGCCTCCTGTGTGCTAGGATTACAGCGTGCACCCCACACCCAGCAATCTTGGGCTTATTATTCCCATTTTACCACTTAAAAAAGTAAAACACAGAAGTTAGGTAACCTGATTAAAGCCGCAGAACTTCGGGTAAGCTCCAGCCAGTGCACATCAAAGCTCCCCCTCCAGGCCATCAGATAGCCTTTTCCCCACAGGGCCCAGCCTCACAGGCACAGCGAGGAACCTGGGTGCTGAGGGGAGGACTGGTGGCCGGCATTCACTCTCCTTACACACACAGAACCTAATGCTTCTCCATTTAAGACCAACACCTCTGCCCGGCGAGTCCACTCGCTGTGCTCCAGTTCCTCCCCAGTGATGTGGCTGCTCCCACAGCAAACCTTTCTAAGTCTCGGCTAGGAGCCCGCAGCTGCCCCACTTATCAAGTGGACATGAGCAGCCAGCACAATGTCCACAGCATGATTCCACAGGTCACAGGTGAAGATCAAGTTGTCAGTGCAATTTACACAGCTTTTATTTCTATATCATTTCAAACTTAGAGAAAAACTGCAGAACTAATACAAAAATTTCACATAGCTGTACTCACATTTGGTACATGTTAACATTTTGCCCCCTATCTCTATCAATGTAATGTTGTAAATGTGATAGTAAGTCAACAATTTTAAAGCAACTTACAGTTAATCGATGTAAAGAAATGATTTAAACTGTTGATAAAAGTAACATCATTTTAGTGCCAGGGCTGACAGGCCCACATTAATCCAGGCCTTTGAACTGGAAAACTCATTGGATTCACCCAAATCTGAAGCCCACCCCACATACATGCCAATGTCAGGACATCCAAAACTTCCAGGGCCCACAGTGATTTCAATGCCAGTTTATTTTTCAAAGGATCACACTAAGGGTCTTGTGAAAAATAAGTTATTGTTACTAAAGCAGTATTTTATTTAATAATTCAAAATGACAAGCAATCTTACTCCCAAATAGTAACCAAACAATGATCAGCCCCTAAACAGTCTGGGAATAATGATCAACGTGACAGTCACCGAGAAGCCCGTCATTCTGAAGACTGAACCCACAATAACCGGGCTTCTCGGTGAGATTACTCAGCAAGACAGAAGCAGGGGCGAGGGAGGTGCTGGGAACAACTGGATGTGCTATGTACAACTCCCCCAGTGAGCATGATCATTAAGTACTACAAACTTGTGCTAATAAAAACAAAAATTAAGAACAGTATTTCTCGATGCTGACTATGAAAGGCCTACGGGACCTCATAGCCTCCCATGTGCGGTTCCACAGACACTGCCACTGTCCCCTTCCTGTGAACTCTTGGAAGGGCCCTAGTGACAGCACCTGTGGGGTTAACTCAGGAAACGAGCCCAGCCAGGTCCAGGAACGCGTACGTGCAGCCCTGCCTGAGGACGTCACCTGCGGACACGCACAACCGGGCCCCTTCAGTAAATGTCCATCAGGGAAGTCACACGAAGAGATCGCTGCAGGTCACTCTTGCTGGTGGGTGCCCACGGGTGAAAAAGAACAGTCTGTGTCTTATTGGTCATAAGGAATCCGTTGTCGCTGAACCTCCCCGGGACACTTCCTACGTCCAACCACACGAAGGGTGCTACCGCCGATGTCTCCAGGTCAAAGGCAAATGTGTCGCCTTGTTGGGAGATGGTGGCCTGGAAAAAAAGACAAATACCCAGACAGGTGAGGGAGCAGCCAGGGGTCTAGCGCCAGCCTGGGGACGTGGATGAGCCCAGGAGGAGCCTACCCCCAGTACCTCCTCCACTGTGCTGAAGTCACATGTCCTGTGTACGGGGTCAGACATTCAAGTGCTTGGAAAATGACTTCAGTCTGTGGGAAATAACCAAACTAATAATTTCAAATTATTATGTGGCTCCGAATACTAAGGAGAGCATTTCACAAGGACCCCGAAGCTTTCTATCTCTGATCACTTTTCTCAGAGCAGGAAAGGACCATCCTGTGTAAGGGCAGTGGCGTAAGTGACCTACGGACACAGGACCTGGCTGCAGACAAGGCCACTCGCTGAGCCTCAAGGCGCCGAAGCCCACGCCATCTGGACATCAGCCTGCAGGCATGCGCAGACTGCACAGGACAGTGACCCTACGAGCACTTGTGACGCGTATGAATCCTGCACAGGCGCATCGAAGGAGCGTGGGGGGAGCCAGGGAGGCTCATTCCACTTGCTCAGCCCTGAGCACAGCAGGGGGCATTGAGCTGTGCCCCGAAGGTGCGGCTGCGAGGACAGTGTCACAGTGACCTCGGCATTCACCACACAGCTCCTTGACACGCAGACCCGGGGTGGTCGAAGAGGATGGCGAATGCTTACATTTAAAATGTTTATTACAGTAAAGGACACATGGCCACAAACCACGCCAAAAATCCTCCCCCTCAGTCCAAACACACTGATCACATCATTCTTGCCACTTTCTCAAGCAAGTATGGAGTCCTCTTCCCTGAGTGTCTTTATGAGCTATGATCAAGACCTCAGTGAATGCTGCTGCCAGGGTGCCATCCAACTGAAAGGAGGGGTCCCCAAAACACAATGCTGTGGCCTCATCCCCCTCACTCGCTGGGTCTGACTCCGTGTGACTCCAGCTCTTCCCCAAAGTCAGAATGACCATGAAAGGGAAATAATTCAGGACCGAGGCAGCCACAACAGCACAACTGAAGACACTCATGAAACAGAAAGTGGCAAGAACAGTGGGGTAAGTGTGTTCCAAGCAAGGGGGAGGGTGCTGAGGGAGACTCATGCCAGTGTGTCTTTTACTGCATTAATTCTTCTTTGATCATTCCTCATCCATGCTATGCTACAGGGTCTTTCATTATGTGTGACGTGTGACATAAAGTACTTCAAAGCGCATTTTTTACTATAGATAACTTGGCCCTAAGGCACTTGCATGATTATCATTCTAGGTCCTCAATTATAAAAAGAAAACCTACACTGACAGGAGCAGAAGACACTTGAGTGCCCTGGGGACACCCGGAGGGGTAGAGACTCAATCTGGGGGTGGACGCTGAACGGCAAGGCAACTTCCTCTGCTGCTGTGAAGAGGAGGCAGCCACAGAGACAAGACCACCCAGCTTCTCGAGCTGACCCAGAGTCCAGGCAGCTGGGGCATGGCCACCTCTCCTGCTGCTGGACCCCTGGCCTCCAAGAGAGGGTCAGCAAGTGCTCAGCCACGCCAACCCCCCAGGGATGACAACGAACGCCAGGGTTACCCGAGGATGAACAGGTCTCACCAAAACACAAGTGAGAAAAGACAAGAAGCCCTAGTTAAAGAAATAAAAAACGTTTCCTAAGTCATCCATTTAGAAGCCAAAGCTTTGTCCAGTCCAGTTTCGTTTTTGTTTTAGTTTTCTTTCTTTCTGGAAAAAAAAAGCTATTTAAACATAGTCACCTCTTTCCTATCTGTGCTACCTCAGTCGTTACTGAGAACTTGGACATTGTTATGTGAATATTTCACTATTAATTTGGGAAGAAGGCATGTTTTCAACATTTATGCCCTTTTCAAAAAAAAAAACTGCAAAGACAATTTTCATATGATTATTTCTAAAGTCAATTTTAAAAAGCTTTCTCAATGAAGTAAAAGTGTAAAATAAATTTTTTAAAACAAATTTAAAATTTGTTAAAAACAGAAAGTGAAACTTTCTAGAAAAATGCTGTCAGTTACTATTGGGGGGGTCTTCAATCAGCCACAGCCCACGCCCTCCAGGGGTACAAGTTTTATAACAGCACAGCCTAAACAGCCTTTTTTTTTTTTTTCTTGGCAATTATAGGCATTTGGTGATTAAGTCATAGATCAGCATGCACAGTGATTAACAGACCAAACTCAAAGTTAAAGCTGGGGTGCGGCATCCTGCGCTGCTTGGTCTCCGGAGGGTTTGCTCTCTGGCACAGCACAGAGGCTAGCACCATCCTGCAGGTCAGAGGGGACGCAGCAAAGCACCCGGGTCACAGTGTGGGACCCATGGGGTATAGTCAGTGGGAGACTGGGGTGGAAACTAAACCCTTGGACAAACCCTTCCTGCAAGTGAAAACCCTCTGGTCTTTGCATCCAAAGTGAAAGGGTGTCTCCCCCAGGCCACAGGTCACCCCAGAACCAAGCAGGCAGTGTGCAGCTAGGATGCAGCCCATGGGCAACCTGGCTTACCGTGATGCGTGCCTTGAGCAGCCCCTTGGCATCCTTTAGGGAGGACAGGAAATGATAGTTGACTGGGCTCACGCGCCCACGGCCCTCTGAGAGGTAGAAGGAGAACACGCAGGTGTGCCGGGTGCAGCTCCCGCACCTGCTCAGCAGGTGGGCCACGGGCTCACTGTACAGATGGGTAGCGGCCCCTGCCTTCATCACCAAGGGCTTCGTGGTGTGGGCACACTCAGGCTGCAGGGAGCTCCAGGAGTGCACTGTCAGCTGAGGAAGGAAGCGGGAAGAAGGAGCACTGAGCGTGGGGACGGCCACTGCAGTGGGGACAGCACACCTGTTAGAGGACGGCAAAGCCAGGTTTTAATCCCAGGCTGCTGAGTGCTGGTCATGTGACCAAGTCCCCAAACCCCCCAGCCTCTCTTTCTCCACGTGGACAAGGAGGACAATGGCCGCACAGGCTTCACAGGCAGGGGTGAGAATTGGAAAACCTGTCCCAGGAGGCCACAAGGTACCCTATTCATGGCCACTTCCAGTGTGACCAGTGTACTCCAGTGTGGCCAGCCATCAGAGGCTTGCTGTCCTTTTCTCTTTTCTGAAACTTGTTATAAATGGAAGTTTATTTTTCTACCTACCCATTCTGGATAGTCTGACTGACTTCAACCTTAACATACCAAGTTTTACCAGTTCTTTTTGCAAAATTTGGACTGTTGCCTGCTTCTTGTGCTGATAAATAAGCTTACACTTCCATCACACTTTGCAGTTCGTATAATTCAGGTAATGCACTATTCACAGACACCTCCAGGGCAGTGAGCTGCTGCATCACCTGACAGACAGAATGCTGACTTGCCAAGCGGTCCTGCAGCACACGGCAGAGCCTTACCTGACTGCTGTCCAAATAGTATTCTGATCCCAAGGACAGCACATTTTCTACTACAGGTACTAAAAATATTTTGATGCAAATTAATTTCTTTCCTATTTATCCCCAAAGCCATAAGCTATTCCTATTTATTCCCAAAGCCATAAACCAAAGCACTAAGGAGCTGATCTCCAGTCCTCGGTGTCCGAGAGCAAGGGCCCCAGCGACTCACAGTGAGCATCACATTCCGGTCCTCATGCAGGTCGGACACGCCGTGAATGTAAAACACGTCCTTATCCTCAAAGCCCACGGGCAACAGTGGGTCGAAGAAACGCCGGGCGAAGTAGTGCAGCATCTTCCATTTGCCGCCATACTCTGTGGACAGTGAGGAGGTCGGGGAGGCCAGGGCCAGCTGGCTGGGCCCCTGTTCCTACTGTCCCCGTGGCTGGCTATAGGGCTGGCAGGAGTTTCCAGGGTGAGGGAATCAGGGGCTCACACAGTTAGGGCTCTGGGCATCCTGGGCATCCTCTCCTGTCACAATGGCCTTCCGTCTTGTTTGACCCAAAGCTATTATTTTTACTACTATCTAAACTCTGCTTCAGTCACCTCCAGGACAGGCTAAAGACTCACCCTTACTCCATTTTTGCTAACTATACCCAAGTAGATGGGATCCCTCAAACTACAAGCTCCACGCCGATCTCTCACCTGCTGCTAGTGAACCGGGAAGGTTGCCAGTTCAACCAGCAGGCAGCCTGGGTCTCTGACTCTATTACCCTCTTGCCCCTGAAGTAAACGGTATACTAAAGATGATCCTAGAGAGCAACCAAGTCAGAGAAAGAAGCACTTCAGCAGCTAAGTGGGCCAATCTTCCCCTGGGCAGACCTTTCCTACACTAAAGAAGGGATGTTCACATTCATGCTGTGGGAATGCTCTTTTAAAAATTCACATTCTATGCAATAATTGCAGGATACATGTCTGGGACCTCTGGACATGACCTGTCCTTACTGGCCTGCTGTGACTGCACCCACAGTGCTCAGAGCCCCCTTTGGGGGTCAGGGTAGGATGTCTAGTGATTGGCTTGGGAGCCACCCTGGAGATTGGAGGGGCACACTGCTAGGCGTCTGGATGGGTCATAAGTGTGAACTTGGGGTCTATATTTGGTCCTTGGCTCCTTTCTCTCTGGCACTGCTGCCCTGCTCTGCTTCCCGGCTACCATGTGGTGAAAATCTTCCCTCTGCCAGGTCCTGCTGCCATAATGGTTATGCCTTGGAGCCAGCTGACCATGGACTGAATCACCTGAAACTGAGAGCCACTAAACTTCTCCTTTAAATTCTGGGCATCAGGTATTGTGTCCCAGTGATAGACTAATATACATTACTGCTAGGGCCGAGGAAACAGTGCTGATATAAGCAGGGGCTGTGAGTCACACACCTGGTTCCAACAGCCTCGTGGGCCCCAGTTCTGCCTCCATTCACCTGACCCTTCAAGCTCTGTGCTTTCTTAGTCCCTCTCCCTTGGGTCTTGCTTCTCTCCCTGATACAGAGGACAGTGAAGCTCTTACCTAGAGAGGCCCAAGAAGGAGCTGGCCAGATGTCATTCAGCTGCCAGTAGAGCGCCCCCATGGTGTGGCCCTCACCATTCACTATCTCGCTGCGGCTGCGGCGGTAGAACTCAGTTTCTGTCTTGATGCACTGGGCCTGCACCACCTGATTGGGGGAGACATCCACACACACAGGCGTTAGTGTGACTAGGCTGCCTAGATCTGATGGAGTTACAGTAGGAGGGGCTCTGTTTTTAGAGAAAACTGGATGTACGAGGCAATTTGGTTAGCAATAGGAACACCATTATCACACTAGGTCTGGAGCTAGCCCCAGGGAGCGACAGCAGCTGCTGTAACAGAAGGTATGTTTGGGAGGCTTGGTGCTTGATTTATTATAACAGTGGATGATAGGTGTGGTGGCGCACACCTGTAATCCCAGCACTTGGGAGGCTAAGGCAGGAGGATCACCTTGAATTGGAAGCCAGTCTGGGCTACATAGCAAGACCCTATTTCAAAAAGCAAACACACACAAAAAAAAAAGGTGACAGAGGAAATAGGACCTTTTACAAGGGGACATGGGCTGTGCTGAGGTGTTTCCCACGGAAACGGGAGTGATGCTGGGAACTGGACTGAGGTCACACATGTTTCGCTGTGGTGAAGAAGGAATGCATTTGGCCCACATCCTGCAACTGATGAAGGCTGGGCTTACAGGTGATGGATGACTTCATCAGACAGAGAATTTCAAAGCAATGAAGCCCTCAGGCTGCAGGTTGGGCACTGCTGCCTGCTTTTAGCCAGATTTACAGAGAAAATCAACAATAAGGAGCAGAGAAAATTGAAAAGTGTGAAGATGGGCCAGGAAAAGAGCTGTAGAGGGCACATTCGATAGCTTTGCACAGAGATCGCAGGAAAGAAGCCTTTAGGGCATCTCAAGAATTGGCAAGGGTCACAGGCTCAGAGACACGGCACACCAGAACAATGATACAATTCTGGTTCACTGATTTTCCACAATTTTCGCTCAACAATTCTCTTTTGAGAAGAGAATCCCAGGGTCCTTGCTCACCCCAAATTGCCCAGGCCAGCAAGGCACTCAGAGATCACGACACAGTGGCTCCAGCAGTGCAGACACAGCTCAGGCCAGCAGCAGGCCCTCACCACTCATGTGACGCAGTGTTGCAGGTGCTCAGATTGTGAGGGTTGATGGGGTCGCAGAGGCTTCTGCCGAGACTTCAAAGGCAAGGCTGGTAGGCCAAGCAGTGTGCTGCAGGACAGAGTCCATGCAAGCAGCCCCTGACAGGGTGCGATCAGAGTTGGCCTGTGAAATAGCTAATAGCAGGGCTACAGGAGTAGGGCTGTCCATGCCCCGGGGAGCCCACGTCTGCCCATCGGGGACCTGATGCTGAACACAGAGCTTGAGCAGTCAGTACCTTGCTGGGGTCTGGTCTTCCTTTGGTCTGACTCTATCCTTCAGAATGGGACTGTTTGCCCTGTGCCTCCATGGGAAGACAGATTTTCCTTGTTTAACGACCTACCTATTCAACAGCTGTTCGGACTTGTGACCTGCTGCTCAGACTTAGGGTCAGTCTTTTGTTTATACAGTCCTGTATATCTTGTTGATAGAGCCTTACTGTCTTTTTTGTGCAGTACCGCTTGTTTATAAGTACTGTGATTTTTGCTGAGTACCACTACAGTACAATCTTAGTTGTATGTGGTTATACATTACAGTACCGCACGTAAAAGTTCTGCAAATAAAAGCCAAGTCTTCAAGTTGGAGCTTCCTTTGACCATTTCTTTACTCTGAATATTGTAATGTGCATTCTGTATAGAATTCTTCTGTTAGCAACCAATTCACTTAACAACCTACTCACAGGAACTGAACTCGTCATTAAACGAGGACAGTCTGTGTCAGTCGTTCTCTGACTTCCACAAGCTCACAGTGGAGTCTACCTCAAGCCTCAGAGGAGACATTGACTGGGACTTTTCAGCAAGGCTGGAACTGTTAGACTTTAGGGTCCCGCCGATGGCTTCAGCGCACGTTGCACTGTGAGACATGAATCCTCAGGTCAGGGCCAGAACGCTATGGTCTGAATGTGTCCACCAGAGGTCCACTGGTGAGGGCTGGGCCCCAGCATGGTACTGCAGGAAGGCGATGAAAACCTTAAGCGGTGAGGCCTGGGTCACAGGGGTGGTCACTTCCTCTCTCTCACACTTCCTGCGTGGCCCTGTCACACTCCTGGGATAACGTTCCAACATGCGTGAGCCATAATCCACTCGAGGAACCAATGGATTATGGACTGAAATTCTTAGAACTGTGAGCCAGAATAACCCTCTTCTGTCAGTTGACCATCTCAAGTATTTGCTTTGGTGACAAAAAGGTAGCGCATACATGCACCCTCGCATAAACGTGCAGAGACTGCTGCTCACCACACTTCCCAAAGCGATGCTGCAAATCTCAATTCCTCAGGAAACCTCTGGAGCTATCGTGTAACCTTTAAAAAGTCCCGAAGTTTACACACCACGCACCCTTTTCTAGGAGAGCAGTCTTCACTGCAGACGCTCATCACTCTCCAGCTCCCTCAGCCCCTCTGTGAGCAGGCACATCTTATTTTAGTTTTTAAAATATGCCGCTTGCAGCAGCTTGCTTGATTCCACTCATGAAACTCAGCTGGGCATGGTGGTGCACACCTGTAATCCCAGCACTCAGGAGTCTGAGGCAGGAGGATCTTTGCAACTTTGAGACCAGCCTGGGCTACAAAATGAGTTCAAGGCCAGTCTGAATTGCATAGTGAGACCCTGTCTCAAAAAGATGAAAAAAAGAAAGAAACAAACAAACAAAAACAAAAAAAAAAAACAAGAAATCAGCCTCATTAAGGGACAGATGGGGTGGTGAAGAGGAACTGGGCCAGAACCTGAGGCCTAGGCCCTGTGGCCAGCCCTGCCACTGTGATGGGGTGGCCACTGTCTTCCAAAAAGCCCATTCCCTTGCTCAAATGACAGGACTGTCCTGCACTGCCTCTTTCAGAGACAGACTTGGGAACTAGAGCAGCCATGTGACTAATTCTTCCCAATTTTTAGATATTTTCTTTATTGTCCTGATAACAAACTTCCAATAGGGCAGTTTTTCAAACTGAAATATAAATCATTTATCACACATAATTTGCCCTTTGAACATTTATGATTAATTGGTTTTTTAGAGTACGCATAGATTGTAAAAATCTTTCCATAATTCATTGCCAGAATATTTTCGTCACCCCAAAAAGAAACACCATACTGGCTAGCAGTCACCCCGATTTACCCTCTCTCCAGATTCTGGAAACTACAATTCTACTTCCTGTGTCTCCATTTACCTATTTTGGACATTTCATGAAAATGGATGGGTCAGTTCATGGCTTTTACGTCCTGCTTCTTTCACTAGCATTTTCCAGATTCATTTGTGCTGTTAGCATGCATCAGCTAACTTTCTCTTTCTGAACACTGTTTCAGCCCATGGGTGAAACCTTTTGTTTACCCATTCAGGCGGATGAACATCTGGCTCTTTCTACATTTTGGCTAGTATGAACAACGGAGCTACGAACACTGTGCACATGTTTTTGTGGGAAGACAGGTTCTGAACTCCTTGGGATATGCTAAGAAGCAGAATGACTGGACACGCCAACTACACACCTGATGTGCTGAGGAACACACAGCATATGAGCCACTTTACATTCACACCAGCAGTCAGGAGGGTTCTAACCTCTTCGCATTGGTGCCAATACTTGTTTTCTCTTGAAAAAGATACTCTATACAATCCTAGTGGATGTGAATGCTATTCATAATTCTGATTTGAATTTTCCTAATGGCCAATGATGCCAAGCAACTTTTCATGTGTTTCTTGGCCATTTTCTCTAAACAAATATCTTTTTTTCCAGGCACGGTGGTGCATGCCTATAATCCCAGCACTTGGGAGGTTGAAACAGGAGGATCACTGCAAGTTCAAGGCCAGCCTGAACTACATAGTGATACCCTATCTCAAAAAAGAAAAGAAAAGAAAGAAATACATATCTGTTCAAAGCCTTTACCATTTTTAAAATTATCTTATCCATCACTGAATGTTAAAATCTCCTTACACAGTCAGGTCAGTAGATCCCTATCAGATGTATATGATTTGCAACACTTTTTTCTCCCATTGTGTAGATATTCTTTTTTCTTTCTTGATAGTGTTCTTTGGCATACAAAAGTTTTACATTTTGATGAAGTACATTTCATCTATTTTTTCTTTGGTTGCTTTTCAGTATTCCATTTAAGAAACTGTTGTCTAATCAAAAGTCACAAAGATTTATACCTATATCTTCTTTTAAAGGTTTTATAGTTTTAACTCTTACATTTAGATCTTAGATGCAGTTTCAGTTAACTCTGTATATGATATGAGAGAGGGCTCCCAACTTATTCTTTTCCTTATAGATATCAAGCTGTTTTAACACCATTTGTTGAAAATACTGTTTCTTTCCTGATTTTGTTAACTTGGGAATGTAAATCACTGTAGCTGTTATAGGCAACAGTATGGAGGCTCCTCAGAAAATCAAAAATAGAGCAGCATATGCTCGAGCAGTTCCTATGCTGAGTCTGTGTCCAAAGGAAATGAAATCAGTGTGTGGCGGCCACATCTGCAGTCCAGGCCACTGTAGCACAGGTCACATCAGGCAGGACAGGGAATCATGCAAGCATCTGTCACGAGAGGGGCAGCACATACATGAAGGAATGCTTCTGGTCTTTGAAACAAAGGAAATCTGGGCATTTGTGACATGGGTTAATCTGGAGGACATTATGTTAAATGAAACAAGCAAGACCAAAAAGAAAGACACCCTATGATCTCACTTACACGCAGGGTATACAGAGAGTAGAATGGTCACCAGGGGTGGGCAGGGGCACTGGGGAGAGGACAGTGCAGCTGCAGTTACCCAGGAAGAGGAAGCAGCAGAGCTCGACTGTGCAGTGTGGTCCCAGGCTAAGAACAAGATGCTGCATGCTTGAAAGCAGTGAAGAGAGAGGATTTAATGTTCTCACCATGAAAAAGGAATGGTATGTGAGTAATGTGTATCTTAAACTGCCTGATTATGCCATTTCCACAATGTGTGTATATGTACACCATGTTCTACACTATTAAAATGTGTGTGTATAATCAATTAGAAGAAAGCTACTTATTTTTTCTTAAAAATAACAGACCACAGACGTGTGTTTACTTCTAGACTGCATTCTACTGACTCAGTTTAGGTCTGGCCCTAGGTGAAGGTCCCATGGTCTTCATCACTATAGCTCTGTAGTAGTTTTAAAGCTCAAATAGGAGTTCTCCAACTTTATTCTTCTTTTTCAATACTGTTTCTGATAATGCTTACATTCCCACATGAAATGTAGGATCTACTTGTCCATTTCTCAAAGGAAGTCAATAGGAATTTTGAGATTGCATTGAATCTATAGCTCAATTTCGTGAATACTGTCACCTTAACAAATAAGTCTAGGGCCAGGGATGTAGCTCAATGGCACAGCACCTGCCTGGTAAGCACAAGGCCCTGAGTTCAATTCCCAGCACCAAAAAAAAAAAAAAAAAAAAAAAAAAAACCTTCCTTTAACCATTAAGTCTTCCAATCCACGAATACAGGATGCCCTTTCATTTCTTTATTTCTTTCAGCATTTTTGGTAGTTTTCAGTGTAACCGTCCGGTGCCTCTTTGGTGAACTATATTAAATACAGAAAGTCCTTCAATGATCTGACTTAGGATTTTCCAGCTTGATGATGGTGTGGAAGTGACACATATTCAGAAGAACTGTATTTCTAATTTTTTAAACAGTCAGCTAACCAAGTAGTTACTTTATAATTTTATAATAATTATTTTGTTTGTTGAGACAAGGGTCTTGCTATGTAGCCCAGGCGATCCTCCTGCCTCACCCTCCCAAGCACTGGGATCACAGTGTGCACCACGCTCAGAGAAACTATACTTCAAATTAGACTCTTGACCTTTTCTGGGACTTGCAGTCTGGAGCCAGATGACATCTCACCATGCCTGGCAGCATCACCCACCGCAGAGACAACCAGCACGTGAGCCGGAAGCCAACACTGACTCTCAGCAGTGTACCGTTGCAGGCAGCGGTGTCTGGTAGGCAGCTATATCAAATTCATGTCGGACTTCATGATATTTTCAATTTTCAATTGGCTTTCTGGGTGTAACCTCATTGTAAGTCAAAGAACATCTGTATTTTGTTCTTTCTTACACTATTACCAATGGCACTGTTTATTGAATATCATTTTCACACGGTTCATTGCTTGACATTTGTATACTGACCTCACATCCTCTAACTCTGCAGAGGTGTTTTTGGATTCTTTAGGTTTTCTAAATATCACCTGCAGAGAGGGATAGTTTTCCTTCTTCCTCCTGATCTGGCTGGCTTTCATTTCATTTTCTTGCCTAACTGCCCTGGCCAGAACCCCCAGTACCACACCAAACACAACCAGCAAGAGGGCAGCCTGGTCAGTTCCTGACCAGAGGCAAAAGTGCTCTGTCTCTCACCATTAGAGATGATCTCAACTGAAAGTATCTCAAAGATTCCCTTTATTAAATCAAGGAAGCTCCCTTCTAGTCCTAATTTGTTGATTCTTGTTTTAATCATGAAAGCTGTTAGATTTTGTCAAATGTTTTTTCTTTACCTGCTGAGATGGGCTGTGGTTATTCTTCCTATATAATCTGCTTCCCACACTAATACTAATCCGCTGTGTTATGCTAGTTGGCTTTCATATGTTGAACCAGTACTGCATTTGTAGAGAATACACCATTTGGTTATGTTGTGCTATCCTTCTCTGTCTGGTGGGTTTTGTTGAGGATTCCTTTCCTCTCTATTTTCATAAGGAATATTGGCCTGTAGGCTGCTTTTCTTGACATATCTTTATCTGGTTTTGATATCAAGGTAATACTGGCTTCATAAAATGAGGCAGGAAGTATTTACCCCTCTCCTATTTTCAGAATTCACTAGTGAAGCCATGTAATCCTGAATTTTTCTTTGTAGGGTAAGTTTTTTGACTACTGCCTCTTATTAGTTGTTATAGGTCTATTCAGATTTTGTATTTCTTCTTAATTTTTATAGACCATCTGTCCAGCAATTTTTCCACCTTATCTAGGCTATCTGATTTGCTGCCACATAATTATTTTTTTATTTTAAAAAATGAAGGAAAACATATTAACAAACAGACATCCATTTACAAAATGGCATAAGAACAATACAAACAAAACAGTTACAGACAAAGTTGTAGGAAATTAACCATGGTTGTATTACTTATTGATATCTTCAAAGTGGTTTCTCAGGAAAACAAAGAGAGACATACAAGATTGATCAAATAAGTAATCATTAACTGTTCCTTTCTGTACAGCAATAGAAGACAGTAGTACAACTATGTTAGCTATCCTGTATATACATACTTACATAATTTCCCCTTTTTTCACTTCTCTTTTCCCACACCCCAGCTACCCTTTACTTCTTAGCATTTTCCTTTTGTTTCACAGTGTCTATCATACCTCCTAGTTTTTAGTCACTTTCAGGTCTTACACTAGTGAGATAATATGATGCTTATGTTCTTGTCCAACATGCAGGTCTGATTTATTTCATTTTATGAGTATGGTCTCTAGTTGTGACCATTTACCTATAAAAGCCTTGAGTTTATCTTTCTTTATAGCTGAGTAATATTCCATTATATAAAAGTACCACAATTTTTTATCCAATCCTCAGTGGATGGACATTTGGGTTGCTTCCACATTTTAGCAATTACAAATTGTGCTGCTATGAACATGGGTGCACATATATAGCTGTGATATGATGTTTTCAGATCCTCTGGGAAAATACCCAGAAGGGGGAGTAGCTGGGTTGAATGGGACCTCTAGACCTAGTTTGCTGAGGAATCTCCAAACTGACCTCCACAGTGCCACATAATTGTTTACAGTACAGTAGTACATCAGTTCACAGACTTGATTCTTTCCATGATTCTGAGTTGGACAAGAACTGAATCAAATTCAATGGTTAGGTTAAATGCTGACCTTATGGGGAAATTTTTTTCTTGTCCAGTTTGGTTTGCCACCAGAATCACAAAGAGAATTGAGTTTGTGAACCAAGATACCACTGTATTTCCTTACCATGCTTTTATTTCTGTACGGTGAGTAGCCCTATTCACTCTCTTATTCCTGGGTCAGTCAAGTGAATCTTTGCTCTTCTTTCTTGGCCAGCATAGTTAAAATGTTTGCTGATTTGCTGATCTTTTCAAAAAAACTAATTCATAGTTTCCTCGATTTTCTTTAGTGTTCTAATTGATTTCTTATTTAATGTGCTAAATTTCTGATGTCCGCTTTACTTAATTGGCGAATATTAATGTTATAATTCAACCAACCACCTCAGTCATTACAGAATGGCTCTTAGCTGAGAAGTGATAGAATATTACACATGGATTTAAAAGCAAAAACTAAGCTCTCTTCATTGCTCTGAGTCCTTGGACAAAATATTAATCTTTCTGAGCCTCTGTTTACTCATATATAAAATACAAATAGCAACACAGGTATCTGGAGAGGCATTGGAATTACACAAAAAGTGAGCAAAGCTAGCCTGGCCAATACTCTGAGAGGCGGAGGCAGGAGGTTCACAAGTTTGAGCCAAGCCTGGGTAACTCAGTCATTTAGTGAGCCCTTCTCGAAGTAAAACAAAAAAAAAAGGCAGGGGACGCAGCTCAGTGCAAACGTCCTCGGTTCAATCCCCAAAGGGATGGAGGGATGGAGGGATGGAGGGATGGAGGGATGGAGGGATGGAGGGATGGAGGAACAGACGAAGGGTCCAAAACAATTCATGGCTAGCACTAGGCGTTTAGTAGACATCCAATCAAAGCAGATTGCATGACGGCTAAAGCCTTCCCTGCATATGGAGGAATCCACTATGCACTGTCCTGTGTCATTAGTCACTCCTTCACCTAAAGTGCTCTGCGAGTGGCTCCTCTTTTACCCGCCCCCCACCCCAGCATGAAGGCTCAAGACAACCTGACTCTCTCATCACATCCCAGTGCTGCTTCCTGAACCAGTGGCCATGACCAGCATCAGGTGCCACCTGCCCATACCCACAGCCCAACTCCTTTCTGAAGTTGGCTGATGGAGTTACCTGTGGCCTAAGGAGAAAAAACGGGCCTGAGGAATAAGTTTTTCAGGCCACCCCCAATCAGGGCGCTCAGTAAACAAGGGAGGGAGAAATGAAAGTACCAGCAGGGCTGTAAGCTAAGGGTCAGCACAGACTGGCTTCAGCCAGCTTCCTGTCCACCCAGTTTCCTGTCTACCCAACTTCCTGTGTACCCAGCGTCCTTGCTGGTCACTAGGAAGAAACAGGCTGGTACAGAAACCACACACATGCTCACAGGTATATCAGACAGTCACCACAGAGGGAGTAGAATCTCGTGATGAAGACACGGAGGTGTGCCTGAGCAGAGGCTCTGGAGGACAGTCTGACAAGATAATTCAGGAAGTGAGGCGAGACTGTTCAGAAAGAGTAGGAAGACTGAAGAGAGAGCCTCCGTGTGGCTATCAGACAAGAGAAGGCAGGACAGGATGGGCATGGAAAGAAGCTCTCCTCCAGCCTTCTCAGGCAAGATTTTGCTGATGATCACACCATCAGGTTAACTATCAGGAAGCCTTTAAAAGTGGCACACAGACAAACACCCTGCTCCTCAGAGCTGTGAGGGAAGATGAGGAAAGGGGCAAGGTGGGAGGGGGTCAGAGAGATGGACAGGAGAAGCTTAATTCCCAGACATAGATTCAAGATAGAGGCTGTAATGCCATAGTCACAGGGAAACAACATTTATCCTAGCACTTCCTGCCTGCACTCAGTCAAGGAAACCCAGAACTAAACAGGAAAAGTGAAAAAGCCATAGTCCCAAACTCTTTCACTGCAGATCCCACCTGGTGGGATTAGCACCAATGCAAAAGTGAGAAACGGCCCAGGATAAGCCGACCAGACTCGTACTGAGGGGACATTCATGCCACGTCTCTGACAAAAGCTGTCATCAGCAACCCTGTACAGAGAATGTCTGCAGCACGCCTACTCCTCATCACACAGCTGGCAGGCTAAGAAGCTCGGAAAAGAACAATTATTTCTGTCAGGTCCTTAAGGAAAGAGAATAAAGCAACAGTGATAAAATGAACAGCTGGAAGGAGAGAGGACAACAGAAAAAACAACAGCTGAAAAGTCCTCTCTCTGTCTCTCTCTGTCTCTCTGTCTCTCTCTGTCTCTGTCTCTCTCTGTCTCTCTCTGTCTCTCTCTCTCTCTCTCTCTCTCTCTCTCTCTCTCTCTCTCTCTCTCACACACACACACACACACACACACACGACTAAGGACTGACCTATTTTATAAATCAAAAGTTTCAAGAATACTGACTGTGAAAAGCTTAAAACATGAACTGTAACACTCAGGAAGGGACAGGCAGCAGCCTCACCTTTAACTCTGTGCCTGGTAACTTCTGAACTGCAGGTCACCCTGGCAAAACTCCCATGACAATTTATATGTAGATGCCCCCACAAAGCCTCATGTGCTCATAGGGGTGGCTTGGGAGGCAACTGGACCATGGGGATGTGATACTCACACTAGATTGGCCCACTGATGACTTCATAGCTAAATGTAACATTGGGAGGTGGAGCCTGGTTGGAGGATGTGGTCACTGGGGGTGTGGCCTGGAAGGGTCAGTTTTCCTCCTCCTCCCTTGATCTCTCTCTGCTTCCCACTGCCCTGCAATGAACTGTTTCTCCTCTGCAATTCCACCCCTGCCTTGCAGCCAGCTAACTATGGGCTGGAATCTCTACAAACTATAAGCCAAAATAAACCTCTCCTCTTTTGACTTTGGGTGTCAAGAACTGTGTCCCAGCAATCAAAAAATAACAAAGACACTCCCTTAATTTAGGACACCACTGCTATGATGTTAAACTTCTCTTTATCCTTGGATCACCTTCTAAAAGGCAGCTCATAGATTTCTGCTCCAGCTTCTGCCCACGTGTTTGCATTTTCACACAGGAGAAAACTGATGAGCATGAATTTGGGCGAAAACTGTATGTTTAGATTAGAAAAAATTAAAATGTGACCATGTTTAACAAAGACTTTGCTCTTTAGATCAACAGATAGGATCGGGATCCAGCTCTTACCATATCTCTAAGAACCTGAAATAAGAATAGCAAAACTGCAGGGTAAATAAGGAATGACTTTCATGTAATCTTGAGTGTGTGTAGTCACAGAAAACAAGCAAACAAAACAAATAAAATGGAAATATTAAGAAGAAAATATCTAAAATTCAGTCAGTTTAACTTAAAAAGTGAGGCATTAAAAAAAAAAGCGAAGCACATTTTTGCTATATCACTCAGCAGTGCCACTCATGTATTTCCTACACCCCAAAAAAGAAAACATACATCCACATGAAGACTCACGCAAGTAGGCACATCACAACAGTCAGAGGCAGGAATAATCTGCATGTGCACCAGCTGATCAGAGACCAGGTGTGTGTAAGCACAGCACAGAACAGGAAACAACACAGCGTAAAGCTGCAACGTGCTGCTTGGTCACACACTAGGCGCTGATCCCGCGTGCTGCAGACCCCAGCCACCTGAAGTGCTGGGAAAACCAGTCTAGAGAGACAGAGAGCAGACATGTTTCCCTGGGCTAGAGGCAGGGAAGAGGGTGATTCTATGAGCACCAAAAATCTTTCTGGGATAACAGGCATATTCTAAAAGGAGACCATGAGGGCAGAGGTACAACTCCATGAATACACTAAAAACCATGTAACTGTACATTTAAAATGAGTAAATTTATAGATGTCAATTATAGCTCTATAGAACTGTTTAAAAATCTATCTGTGCCAGGCATGGCAGCACACACCTGTAATCTCAGCACTCAGGAGGCTGAGGCAGGAGAATTTTGAGTTTGAGGCCAGTGTGATCTACAGAGTGGGTAGAGGCCAGCATGGGCTACACAGTGAGACCCTGTGTCAAAAAAAAACAAACAAAGCCTGCTAAGGTAAACACTGTAACATGCAGAATCTTGTGGTAGGCACAAGGCTGTGTAGCCACCTACAGATGAGGGCATAAGCAGAAAGCCTTGAGTTCCCTTGCTAAGCAGTGCTCACCACTCTGGTTAGGACCAGTTTGCCTTCCATCACCTTGACTAGCTTTCTCTGTACCTGAATTCCAACATGAAAGGCATCAGAACCTATCCACCTTTTTATGTCTGGCTTGTTTCACTCAACACACCTGTGGGACTCACCCAGGTTGACAGTGTTGTGAGTATTTGTTCTTTTTATCACTGGTAGTATTCCACTCTGCAAAAACACTATCACCTATTAGTAAATTTTCCCATTTATGGAAATTTATATTTCTAGTTTGGGCCTTCTATAAACACTGCTTCCTGAACAGTATGGAAGACGTCTCTCGGTGGACAGGCACCTGTTTTTCCTAGGTACGTAGCTGGATGTAGAAATGCTCATTCAAGAGGAAAGCTTTGATAGAAACTGCCGTAAGCTTTTTCAAAGTGATTAAACAAACGTGTGTTCCTACCAACGGACCTGAAAGTCCCAGTTGTCTCCTCCTCACCAGCAGTGGCATGGTCAGTCCTTTTCTGCTGCAGGGTGAGCAGGGAGAGCTTTAACTTGCATTTCTTTGGTTAAGAATAAAAGTGAGCATGTTTTCATTATTTATTGACCATTTGGGTATCTTTTTAGTGAAATGCCTATGCAAGATTTCTGTCCATTTTTAATAGGCTTTCTGACTTATCTGTCTGTCTTGCAGAATTTCTTCATTCTGCATATTTTTTATCAGAAAGATGAGCTGCAGCTGGGGCATAGCTCAGTAGTAGTAGACTTCTGGCTTAGCAAGCACAGACTCTGCATTTGATCCCCAGCACCACCAAAAATGTAGTACAATACAATACAATACAACACAACACAATACAACACAATACAATATGGTAAGGTACAGTACAGTAAAGTAAAATAAAATAAAATGATACAGGAATTGCAACTATTGGTCCCCAACCTGTGGCTTGCCTTTTCTCTTTCTTAGTGATGTTTTTGATGTATAGAAGTCCACATTTCTGTTTGGTTTTGGTGGTTCCAGGAACAGAGCCAGGGCCTCAAACATGTTAGGCAAGTACTCTACCACTGAGCTACATCTCAGTACCCATAATTTTAGCAAAGTACAATTTATCAATATTTTCTTCTATGGCCAGTGCTTTGCCTGTCTGAAGAACTCTTCAGCTATCCCAAAGTGATGAAGGTGTGCTCCTGTGTTTTCCCTTGGTGCTTTACTGAAGCACCTTTCACATTTGAGCCTTACATATTTATTTTACTTTATTTATCTTGGGTGCCGGGCCTCGGCATACTAAGCATGTGCTGTACCTCTGCATTGAACTCCCATATTTGAATCTCTCATCAGTAATCAAATTCATTTCTATACATAGAGTCAAGGTTCACTTATTGTCCCATGGAAGTATCCATTTCACACAGCACTGTTCATTGATAAAACTTTCCTTCTCCCCCTGAATTACAGAGGCAAATGGCAGTAAATCAGGTGACCAGATCATGCACGAGTCTATCTCTGCACCCTCCTGTGTTCCGTTGTGCTTTACCCTTGAGAAATCTTAATGACTGAACCTCTCTAATAACACTGAACCAGGGAACATTTTCATGAGCAATTTAGAATTTCATAAGCAGTTCTTAGGAGGGAAACGAATGCCAAAAATGAACCATTTCAAATCTTACACATTAGCATATTACAGTGAAGGAAACAAACCCCTTAAAATCAGCAGAATAAAAAACCTGCTTTGTAGGACATCAGCCCTCAAAGTCCTCGTGACCTCTCGTGTCACTGCAGGAGCCTCACCCCGATGACGGACCCACCTGAGTCAGGTAGAGCATGTCTCTGAAGGTGCGGACAGGGTCTGGGCCTTGCGGGAGCTTGAAATGCAGTGCAGCCTGGTGAACCATCTTCTCGTTGCCATGCAGATGGTGCTGTCGATGATAGGCGAACGTGCTGTTGTAAGACCAGTCTTCCTTCACTGAGACCTTCCAAGTAAAGGTGAAGAGTCAGGACAGGGAAGTTGGCAGTGAAGCTACTTCTCCAGAAGTTCTTGACAAACCCAGAAAGTACTCTATACCCTGGGGAAGAGCCTGCGGATCCTAAGTGGTGATAATGTCACAGACATTCTTGCTGTCACACTTGTTACTGCTCAGAGCCTGGTACCTTCTCCCTCCCTTGCTCATACCGAGAAAGTTACACCTCGTTTCTCCTCTCAAAAGCTTTGTCTTCTCAAAACACATTCATTATATGCATTTTACAATACCCTCTTGTCTATTTAGTATTATTTTGAAATAGGAATAAAATACTACTACGACCACAGCAGATATTTGAGAGTTTGCACATATTACTTGCTTCTCAGTGATTGCTAAACAAGGCTGATAAATACACTTACTATTGATGTAGTCGAGGATATAAACTAAATGACACTCTGATCACTTTTGTTTTTAAGCCAGGTACTGTTAAATGGAATCAGAACAACTGGCCACCCACAGACACAAGAGTGGATCTAGACACACATTAATGCCACATGGAAAAAATAAAAAGAGTCACACGTGCCAGAGCTAACGCAAAACATTCCTAGAAGACAGCACAAGAGTAAACGTTTAGCACCTGCCTGGCAAGTGCAAGGTCGTGAGTTCGGTTCCCAGTACTGGAAAAAAACAAAAAACAAAAAAAAAAAAAAAAAAAAAAGTTATCGGGATTAGTCCAGGATCTCTTAGAGTCAAGACCAAAAGCTCAAGAGACTGCGAGGTAGAACTTTGTCAAAATTAAAACTTTCATGTTTTTAATGATACCATCAAGTTGATAAAATGATAACCCATGAACTGAGAGAAAATATCTGCAAACTACACATCTGATTTTTAAAATTCTAGAGTACATTTTTTAAAAACCTTCATAACTCAACAATAACATGACAACTCAGGCTAGGGATATAGTTCAGTGGCACAGCACCTGTCTGGCATGCACAAAGTCATGAGTTTGATTCCTGGTACCAAAAATAAATAAATAAAATGACAACTCAAAAAATGGGCAAATGACTTGAGCACACATTTCTCAAAGGAAGACAAATGGCCAACAAGCACATGAAAGGTACTCAACATACTCAGCCATCAAGAAAATGCAAACTTTCCACAAATGCATATCTCCAGGGAAATGCTTCAAAAATGGAAAATGACTACTGTTGGCAGCATTATGGTACAAACTGGCACTATCACCATGGAAACAAGAAGTTAGTTTTTCATACTCAACGTAGTTAGCACATGACACAGCAATTCCGCTCAGGGGTGAGACCTGTGCAACTAAAAACACGCTCACACAAGCAATGCACACACACATTCACACAGCATGTGCACAAATATCCACTTACAGACCCATGATGCAGGAAATGTGGAAAACACACACAACAGAGCATTATTCAACAATCAAGAGGGATGACACATGAACACAGAGTACAACACAGATGAACCTTGAACACACGATGCAAAGTCAAAGAAGCCACTCTCAAGACTCAGGCTGTATGGTTCTGATCACATGGACCATGGGAACAGGAAGTCTATTGGCATCAACAGAGGGTCAGTGGAACCCAGGGCCTGGGTGGGAGGACAGGGCAGAAGAGAGCAGCTGCTAATGGGTCAGGGAATCTTCTGAATGACCGGAAATCTACAGTTGGACTGTGTAATGGCTGCATAGCTCCAGGAACACACTGCAGGCTACTGAATTGAACACAACATGTATATAAACTTTACAGTAAGTGAATTGTTTCTATAAAGCTGTTTTCAAATGAACACACACATCTCTGAAACTGAATCTTCAGGAATGGAGTGGAAATCCACACAGAAGACCAAATATACCAATAGGAAGAAAAAGGAGGGACAGAATTAGGAGGAAATGGGAGGAGGAGGAGGACAAGAAAAGGTTATCACATCCTCCTCTCTCCCTGTAATGAAACAGTCTGGAACATCTATCCATGCTAAAATAGTTGTGGGAGATCCAGAAAGTAGCAAGTAAGATTTATTTTTATGTGCAACAATAATTCAGATTAAACAACCACTATCTCCCATTTAACTTGTAAATGTTACTAAAGGAACATAACTAAAAGCAATACAGAAAAGTTACAGTCCCCAAGATGACGATCACAAGAGCTTAGCTCCCCAAAGGTGAAAGAAAAAAAATTGTTCTTCCATCCTCTTCCTAAACTGTCATTTAAATAAGAAGAGAAAGGTGGGTGTGGTGATGCACACCTATAATCCTAGCACTCTGGGAGGTTGAGGCAGGAGGATCGAAAGTTCCAGCCTGAGCAACTGAGCAAGACCATGCATCAAAATTCAAAAGGGGCTGGGCCTGTCTGGCAAGCCCAAGGTCGTGAGTTCAATCCCGGGTACCGCAAAAAAAAAAAAAAAAAAGGAGCTGGGGATGCAGCTCAGTGAGAAGGCCCTGGGCTTACTTTCCAGTATCCTCCACCCAAAAAGAGCAGATTTTACCTAGCTTCCTGAATCACTGTTCAGAAGCAGCATACACCCACAGTCCACCATTCCAAAACACTGGAAAGTCAAATGAATGAAGATTTAGTCAAATGAATGAAGGTTTACCTTTTCTAATGTACTGAAGGAAGACCAGGACTGATAGCCATATTCAGACACAAATCGGGCTTTGGGGAAAACGTTCCAATTCCAGCAATCATTGTAATAGTCATAAAAATGCACATCGCCGTAATAGTTGCTATTATGGTCCCTCGAGATCCACCCTTCTGCCACAGTTTCAATACCATTTGAAGGACTGGATGGCACAAAAGGACGGGTCTTGTCTCCCTGAGGGCAGAAACACAGTGATTTTTAAGGGTCATATTTTCATTCAACAAAGCACAGGCCACTTACTTCTTTAAAAATGCTCCAAGTCCCAGAAATCCCAAGTAGCTCACCTTCACCATTCTCAAGGCCAACCCTCTTTCCACCCACCCTGGGTCCTTGTGAGATCGGTGCTGGCGGCTCTGACCTCTCCATCAAGTTCCTTTCCACTCCTCCATCCCAGGGTGGGTAGAAGCGTGAGTGACAAACACAGTATCTAGTTTAAAAAACTAATCACTGTAAAAGCACAGCCATGGTGGCACATGCTTGTAATCCCAGCACTCAGGAGACTGAGGCAGAAGGATTGTTGGGAGTTCCAGACCAACCTGGGCTACAAAGTGAGCTCAAGGGCAGCCTGAACTGCATAGCAAGACTCTGCCTCAAAAAAAAAAAAAAAAAAAAAGAATGATGGGATAAGTGTGTTCAAAGTGGAGGGAGGATTTTGCATACTCTAGGGAAGGTAATAGCCCTCTGTTCTTTGACTGTAATACTGTAATACTTTGACTGTAATTTTTTTCACTTAAACATTCACTACACATTCTAATCAGCCCACAGATAGTCTAGTGCAGTTCCCCATCTTCAGCACCACCAATATTTAGGGCTGGATGCTGAGTCTAAGGGCACACACTGTACCTAGCAACATCTCCGTTCTCCACTCACCTGATGCCAGTGTCCCTACCCCAAAACTGTCTACAACATTGCCAAGCACCCTCTAGGGTAGATCACCTCTGCCTGGGGGTACTAGGTTAAGAATAGAAGCTGAGAGGTCCAAAGCACCCGAGTTTAAGTCCCTAGTGATTTGGGGATGATCTGCACCTCAGCATCTCCTCTGTGAATGAGGACAAGTTCAGCACATTGCTCATGCTGGGACCTTGAGCACTGAACAACTCCAATAAGAACTGACAGTAGGTCCCACTTCCATGATGCAGGGCGGTGTCGGGCCTGTCTGTCTCCCAGAGGACAGCATCTGCGCACATGGCAATCCATGGAGAGGAGTCCATGGAGAGGAATCCATGGACATCATCTGAGAAGAGGCAACACTTGTGTGTGACATAAGCTACCAAGTGCTGAGTGGGCTGAAGGACCTAGCACAGCACCCACAGCTCAGGCGGAACTCAGGATGCTACTATCACCACTGCTGTCACCAGCAATACTCCCTCTCTCTCAGAGAGGATCTCCCCTTCACAAGTGTCTGTCAGGTATCCCCATGTCCATCCAGGGCATGGGAGAGGAAGAGGCCCCGCAGCCCTGCTGAGCTCCTGTATCTAGTAACTGTGCCAGGTGCAGTTGTTTTGGGTCCTCAACAGTCACCCTGGACAGCCCCTGCCTAAGTGTAGCCTGACCCCAGTGTAGCTGACCTGAGCTACGCAATGAGTATGTGGAGTGCAGCACAGGCTCCAGGCACAAGGCACCACGTACCAGGCACCAGGCACCAGGCAAGCTGCAGGTGCTGAACACTCCCAATTGGCCGCCCAAGTGCTCATCACACCACCCACCAACTTCCACTCATGAAGTCATGGTGAGTCACAGCAGCTCTGCACATCTACCCACACCCTCTGGCCACCGCTGATGCCAGCCTTTCCAAGTAGGGTCCTCATGCAGGATCCCAACTGCACCAGTGCTCCAGTATTTGCCTGTGTTGGTCACCAGTACCCGAGCAGGAACAGCCTCACCTTGCCCTTCACTGCATCATTCTGAACAGTGCCAGCTCTCCAGGCAAACACTGTTTCCATTACCCTATGTCCACTCCTGCACTACTGGACTCCACCACCTGTGCCCTCTGCAACCTTGAGACTCCATCTCCCTAGGCCCCTGCCTTCATCTTTGAAACAGAGACAACACAAAATTATCTGCACCTTAGGGTAGTTCTAAAATTAAATAAATTACATAAAGCACACATAAAATTAATATATTTATGGTGGTACCTCAGTACACAAACTTAATTCATTCCACAATTCTAGAAAAGATGGCCATGAAGGAAAGATGGCTGTGGCTGCATTTGTCACCTGATGCAAATATATGAAAAACAAAACCACACTAAGTGGTTGCAGGGTTCCAAAAGCGATGTGAGGCTGGAGAGAAAAAGCTACAAAAAATGGCTTTCACCCCAGATGGCTCACTTGAGATGTTAGTAAGAATTGCCTCCTCAGTATTCTACAGCCATGAGGAGGAGGAGGCCAAGGAGAGAAAACAAAGAGACCGAGAAAAAGCAGCTGCTTTTGCTGCAGGACTAAGAGAAACAGATCCTAAGTCTGATTATCAGGGCCCCAAGAAGAACTCGATGACTGCATTCATCTGCTACCACTGTTAAAAGCCAGGCCACCTCAAGAGGGACTGCCCTAAGAGGCCCCATGGGCCATGCCCTGAATGCAAAGGTGACCACTGGAGATCAGTCTGCCCTCTGAAGTGGAGGTCCCAGAGCTCAGACCCATCCTACCAATTAGTCCAACAGGAATGAGGAGGCCCGGGGCATACTCTGCCTTCTCCGTCTGGCCAGACTGTCTTCTCCATGGAAGAGCCCTGGGTAATCAAGACTACAGAGGAAAAAGAAAATGGCCTGTTGCTAGACACAGGTGCAAGTCTCTCGGTCCTTCTTTTCAGTCCTGGCCTTCCTTCCAGCCATCACACCTCAGTGAAAGGAGTCACTGGTGAAGAGGTAATACACTATTTTTCACAACCATTAGGCTGTATCTACTTGTTAGATCTTTCTTGCATATCTCTGTCTTCCTGAGAAACCACTTTGAAGATACCACCATGTATTATAGTAGCCATTGATATTTTCCTACTAATCTGTCCATAATTCTGTAATGTTTGTATTGTTCCTATGCTATTTCCTAAATGGATGCATGTTTATTACTATGTGTTTCCTACAACAACCATTGAGAATAGTCAATGACTATTCAACTGGTCACTCATGTATAGCTCTATTTATTTTCTTTAGAAACCACTTTGAAGATACCAAAGTATAGTACAACAACCATTGATAATAACCTACCACTTTTGTCTGTAACCCACTATTATTTGTCTATTTGTTTTCCTGAGAAACTATCTTGTAGATAACAATATGTAAAACAACAACCATTGATAATTTCCTACCACTTTGTCTGTAATTCTGTAAGACCCCCTATTGCTATGTTATCCTTCTTTTACTCTTTAAAATAATAATAAAAAAAAAGAAAACAAAACCAAAACTGTGCCAAATGCTTGGGTGTAAACCAAATTGTTCACAAGCAAATGCATACCATGAATCATGGTACCAGTCTGTATCTAATATTAATTAATAAAGTGTAATTAATGTAGCACTACCTGGCATATCATATATTCTCAGTAACTTGGGAGTTCTTGGTTATGATAGATTTCCTTGTAGAGAAGGAGATCACACTCTCCCCTAATCCTTTGGTAATAAAGGCCCCTTAGTCACATGCCAATACATTCATGTATGACAGACACCAATCCTCATTAGCATTCATGGGCACAGGATTGTACAGGCAGCACCTCAGTAAACCACTGAATCTGGCGATTTGACATTTGGAGGCCTGCGGATACACTCCAAAGCACTGGATGTTTGTGGAGAGCTCCTCAGACCATGTTATCATCACAGGTGTCCACACAGCCCAGGATTCCTCCAGCTGCCTCAGCAGGACAGGGACACACTTGTGTCGAGCTGATCCTGTTGAAGACCTCGCCATAAAGGTGCATAAAACATTCCTGCCAATATCCAAACTTTTCCATTGGAAAAACACATTTCCCAAACTCTCCTGCATTAAAAACCGCTACTTACTGCGAAGACGACCTCCCTGATGTTGGCCACATAGAGTGTCACATAGTCCTTGATGTAGGTGCCCAGGTCCCTGAGGGGGACTTGGAACCAGTTCGTGGCCAGCAGTCCCTCATTCTCATTATTGCCACTCCAGAGAATGACAGACGGATGGGGTTTCAGTCTCCTGACCTGGAATTCAGGAAAACACAACAACCTATAAAAACACACTCAGAGCACATTTATCTACAAAATTAGAGCCCCTGCATTTCAGAACACACACTCATTAGAAATGGGCTAGTTGTGTCAGTGGTGGGACAGCTTGGAAGAATTCTCTGAGGTTCTTTTAATTCAGACTTAATAGACACTGATAAGGTGAGTTCCTTTTCCCTGCTGTATAAAAATGAAAGAAAACATACTCTCATTAAAAAGGGAAAGAAACCCACCTGTCGTTTTCAGATTGCCAGGGGACACAGAAGGCAGGGGTGAGTTCTGCGGAGGGAGTGGCATGGAGCAGACGGCACCCCCAGACAGGGAACTCCAGTTTTTCCCAATAACCCGGGAGGGCAGTGAAGTCTCCAAACACAAAGCAAAGGTGCAGAGTCAATCACAATATACTGTGGGCCTAAACTGGGATATCATGCTGCACCCCATAAATATGTACAATAATTTTTTTTTTTTTTGGTACGAAGAATCAAACTCAGGATCTTGCACTTACCAGGCAGGCACTTGTGCCACTGAGCTATATCCCCAGCACTTATTTTATTTTTTACTTAACCAAAAACCTAATATGAAAATGGACCTGACCCCGTCAGGGGGACGAGCACTTTGGAGAGGGGATAAGGCTGTCGCTGCTGACAGGCGCAATGCGAACTTGGTCCAAGGCTTCCAGAGGGCGACCCTGTCTCTATGTGTCCCACCATCTGGGGCTGTCAGGGCCCCGCCAGATGCCATCAGCACCCACCCACCTGTCCCAAGACTCACGAAAGGACCAAGTCCCCATGGTGTCCCTCGCAACTATGGCCACCAGGGTGAGTTTGCAGCCTGGGACAGCGAGCTCTGCTCACACTGTCAGCCCCAAGGATGCAGAGCTACTTGGAATGGTTGAACCACTTAAGGGGATGATAATGTCAACTACACTGGTGTGACCACTGCACACCTGTACCCAATTATCACACTGGTCACCATAAATCTGTACAATGAAATACATGTTCTAAAAATACAGAAGTAAAGTAAAGTAGGAGAAGAACTAGAGAAAGTTTTAGAAAGTGAGTGAATATGTGAGGGTCTCTTGAAGTGACAGACAGTTGGGAGGCCACACCCTGAAACAGCTCCCCAGGTCAGAAGCCACTGACTGTGCCCAACAGGCACTGTTCCAAAAGCCCTGCCAGCCTGGACAAGGAAAGACAGCAGCACACGCCATCTGTTGACGCCCTGAATGTGCCCAGCAGGAGGGCAATGATGGACGACAATGACTGGGTGAGTCAATGGCCAGGAGCGCTCTTCAGGGACACATGCCAGCACTGTGACTTCATCGTTATTTACAGCCTCTGTGTCACCACAGTGGACAGTTACGGTGTGCAGCTAAAAAGCTCAGCAACACCCATCAGGGCACTGGGGGCACATTACAGAGAGCTGTTTCCACAGGATCACAGCAAACTTGAAAACTTCTGCACAGCAAAGGAAACAACTGGCAGAACTGAAAGGAAGGGGGAAAATTACCAGCAGCTCCTTAGACAGAGGACTCCAGAAAGAACTCAAAAAATTAGACACATCCCAAAAAATGGGCAAGTGAAATGAACAGACACTTCACAGAGAAGTACAAACACTCCATCAATACTTGAAAAAGTGTTCAACATCACCAGCCACTAGAGGAATACAAATTAAAACAACACTGAGATTCCAGAAAGAATGGCCATCATCAAAAAATCAAATAATAAATGCTGGTGCAGATGTAGGAAGAAAAGAGCCCTTCTACACTGCTGGTGGGAATGTAAACTAGTACAACCATTATGGAAATCAACATGCAGATTCCCCAAACAACTAAAACTAGAAGTTCTATTCAACCCAGCTATTCCCTTCTGGGTATCTTCCAAAAAGAGTTAAAAGCATCATACCACAGTGATCCATGCACACCCATGTTTAGAGAAGCACAATTCGCAATAGCTAACTCTTGGAAGTGACCTATATGTGTATCATCAAATAAGTGGATAAAGAAAATATGGTATTTACACACCATAGAGCACTACTCTGCCATGAAGAAGAATAAACCTGAGCCATTTGTAAAAATGGATGCACCACAAGACCATAATGTTACACGAAATAAATCAGGCACAAAAGCTTAAAAACTATATGGTTTTTCTTATGTTAAAAAAAAGACCAAAATAAAAGATGGATAATTGGAAACAAGGAGAAAGATCTTTTGCAAAATGAAAGAGGATCAAGCAATGGAGAAGGGGTAGGGAGGGGAGAAGGAGAGGAGGAAAGGAAGGATGCTGTGTGTGTGCACCCACTCCATGAGAGGAATGTGATCCATATGCACTGCAAACGTGTACCAAGAGAAGTGAAAATCTGGTAAAAAAAAAAAAAAAAAAAGAAATAAAGGCATGTTTCATGTTTTATAAAATCATTTTATAAAATATCATTTTAATTTTTGTCCTTAAGGGGCTGGGGATTTAGCTCAGCGGCAAAAGCGCCTGCCTGGCAAGTGCAAGGTCGTGAGTTCGTTTCCCAGTACCAGAGAAAAACCAAAAAAAAAAAAAAAAAAAAAATTTTTTGTCCTTAAAACTAAAAAGACCACACATGATTTGGAAATGAGACCGTACCAAACCACGGCCAAAGAATTGCCCATTTGTTCCTTTTCTCTTGTTGTTGCTCTTTGCCTCGCATTTTTTTAATCCATATGTTCACCACAGTCTACTTCCCTTCCTCGAAAATTTGAAACCTCTTGTTCACATACTGATAGCTGTGTCTCTAAGACTCGGCTGAAACACCGACATGCAGTGCCATGTCGTCTTTTGACCGACATCACCCATTTGATGTGCTTCACTGCCCCCTGGTCACACATCTCATTGTTGCTGGAGAAAAGATGGTGACCAGATTTTTTTCCTTCCACCTGTCTCCTAACAGCTTCCTGACCCACTTGCCCAAGCAGCTGCATTCAATTCAGTGATCTTTCAAGAATCAAACTGCTGGCTACTTCAGACTTGTGTCTTACAAACCAACGAAGCACTTGTAACACAGATCTTTGAAAAAGCATGGCTCCTATTTTCTTTTTTTTACAATCTAATCTTTGGGCTCTTGCTGAGAGCACCAGTCTGCATCACCTCCAGCCAGATCACTTCCGGGGCATGCAGCATGTTTCATGTTTTTAAAAACTAAAGTGTTGCGTTTTCTAAGCAGCCCTACGAACAGTCCAGTGCTTCCCTTTCACTGCCTTTAACACAGCCAAGAGTGTGACAGCCCCTCTGTCAGTATGCTCAGGAGGCGGGTGACCACACGGATGATACCCTGAGGAGGCAAAAAGCCCCGGGGACCCTGTGCCACACACGATGTGAGCAGACCACACCATGGTCGGGCGCATCACAAATGACAGCTAACCGCCTGTAACACTTCTTCCTCTCCCCAGAAGCATGCGAAAGAATCAGAAGAACCCTGCCTCATAACGTGTGTTACTATGACCCCTGCAAGCTCTCCACCATCCGTCCCTCCTTCCATCTGCCCACTTGATGGCGAAGCTGGCCAGGGACAAGGCACAGAGGGGAGGCTCTGGGCCTCAGGGACATGCACTCTCCCAGGACAGAACTTGACTCAGAACCGGCAAGCATGCTGCGTATCACCAAGGTCAGGTGAAGGGCCTGGTCTAGACCCACAGGTGCTGAAAGGGCTCCTGCGAAAGCGGTGCTCAGGCCAGTGAGTGGTCCCAGAAAGATGATGAGATGGTGTCCAGGGCCTGGGACAAGAGGGAAGAGGTGACGGAAAAGCCAGAGAGGCAGGCAGGGACCACTTCCCACAGGGAAAGGCACTCGGAGGACGGCTCGGAGTACTTAACTCTGCACTACAAGAGACAGCTTAGAGAACTTAGCACTGCAGGGGACGGCTTGGAGTACTTCGCTCACATCTGACAACACTCACAACCATGGAGACTGCTATGATCAGGCTCGGGGGCCAGGCTGCCTCTCCATGGAAACCCTCACCACATGTGAAGATGCAGGGAGGAACAGAATGCAACCTGAGTTTCACAGCACCGCCCCCTACACACACCTTGCTGCTGCACTAAGGGCATTCAGCACTTGCTCCCAAACCTATTCTGTGGCCGAAACCATCTGCTGTTGTTATCGTAGCAAGCACCACAACTATCAACAAAGATGTTCCGAACCTTGAATTCTCTGATTCTCTAGGAAGCCCCTCTCCATTTTCTCCCCACTCCCACTCTCATTTTGTGCAGTGCTGGAGATTGAAGCCAGGGCCGTGAGCATGCTAGGCAAGTGCTCCAACACTGAGCTATACCCCAGCCCAAAGCAATTTGCTTTTCAGTAGTGGCAGCTGGCCCAGGGGCCCTCTCTACCACTAAGTCATACCCCCAATCCAAAGCAGAGATCATTTTTCTCCAGAGACACAGTCTCATTCTGTGGCACAGGCTGCCCAGCTCGTGAGCTCTACCCTCCACAGAGCTGGGCCCAACAGAAAGGCCATGGGATCCAGGAAATGCCTTTGTCTTAACAGGAAAGACCATTTCTACACAAAGATACTTGGTACTTTACATTGTGTCCAGGACTTCTGTAGTCAGAGACAGCAGACTGCCAGGCCTTGCATTTACGTGTGTATAAATGTAAGTGTACACACATGGAACACAAAAGAAATCACAGGGCTGAGAATCATTTTCAGTTTCTGTCCCAAGCAATCCAAAGACTACATAGTCACCGAGGTGGGGACTGCTACAGGGGCAAGGTTGAGGGTGAGGAGCCCGGTGCAGAGCAGTGAGCTAGGTGCGGGGACAGAAGCTCAGTGCAGAACCAAGAACAGGACTCAGGTCTCGGGGTGTCAGCAGGCACGGAGTATTAAAATCAGTGAGTGATTTTTTGTTGGCATGTGGTACAGAACAAGAAGAAGGAAAGGGAAGACAATTAAGAGGAAATGGGAAGGCACTTAACAAGAGGCAAAATGAAACATGCACATCTCAGAGTGGCAACAACCCACCTGGTAGGCAACTTCTGCCCTCACAGAATCCAGGAAGTGCTGGTCAGCTGGGTACAGGGCAGAGGCAAACATAAAGTCCTGCCACACCTGGAAAAGAAACACAGGGCAGCAGAGTGCACAGTGAGTCTCAGCACACAGAGAGATTCTCTGTCCTGCACAGGGAGACGTCGTCCCTCACACCCAGGAAACAGCTCAGAGGAGAGGGGCACCAGCCGCAGACCTCACACTGCCCCAGGGCCATGCAAGTGGCAGACAGCTGAGCAAAAACGAGATTAGAAATCAAAAGGGAAATCATGAAATGAAGCTTCCCCAAGCTTCCACATTTCTAATTCTAACTTTCACCTCCCATTTGGTTGTGGGAGATGCCCAAGAGTGATAAAATCAACACATTACTTGTCCTTGTTATGTGTATGTGACAAGGTCTCACTAGGTAACTAAGTTGCCCAGGATGGCCTCAAACTTTTGATCCCTCCTGCTTCAGCCTCCCAAGGAGCTGGGATTCTAAGTGTGTGCTGCCACAACGGCATGATACTTGGTTTACAGAGGAGCTGACTTTCTGCTAGAAGTCCACGTCAGCAATGAAACCACAAAGCCCCTCCTGGGAGGCTGTGCACAAAGATTTAAAGTCACAGCCCCAAGCAGCCGCTTCCCCGGAGCCTTCTCTACAAACTGCGGAGACTGGGCTCTGTTGAGGTTTCTGACGCCACAGTGTGTCATCTTCCCCATCTGAAAACTCGGACGAAGGGCAACAGTGACCCTTCCTTGGAAAGTGTGAAGATAATAAAATAAATGCAGTAAGAGCAGAGCTGTTGGAGCAAAGCCGTACAAATACTCGCACCAGTCAGCAGGTCATGGTCATCACTAAGCCCTGCTGTCCTCAGTGCTGTGCGCAGTCCTGTAACTGTGAGGTCAGCACGGAACCACGCCCACTGCCCTCCATATCCTTGCTCTGTGCATCCTTGAATCCAACCGTGGATCAGAAATGTTAAAAAACAAAAAACAAAACAAAAAAAAAAACAGAAATCACACCTCTCCAGAACACCAACAGATACTTTCCCCATTGCTGTTCCCTAAACCATACAACGCTGGACACAACACTCAGTCACCACAGACATGAGCAACACAGCCTGGAGTTGGTGAAGTGCTAGGACAGTGACTGATGTGGGTTGGATGCGACCTCTCCACCACACCACATGCAGGGTCTGCGGTGTCCAGGGAACGCTAGGACCCAGGCCCACAGACATGGAGCGAGGATGTGCCCTCTCAGTCCTCCCCTGTGCAGGACGTGGCAATGGCACATCGGGAATGGTGCCGAGCGTGCCCTTCCCTTACTGATTTTAGCAGCCTCACTCTGGAGGGTCAGAGCTCCTTCCAGTTACACTGTTTTAATACTTTATTTTCTCTCATGCACACCCACCTATCACAAAGAAAGTGTAGGCAGAGAAACTTAGGACCATTAAGTACAATGGCTTCCATTCTGAAATAATGAGACAACTCTGATACCTGTTACCAGCTAAGGCACTGGGTTTACGACGTGTCACACGTCCCATTGAGAAGACACGGGTTACCATATCTTCTCAGTACCACTGCCACTCACCCCAGGACTCACCATGATCCCCAGCTCGTCGCAGAGCTCATAGAAGGCGTCCTGCTCATAGATGCCACCCCCCCACACCCTCAATGCATTCATGTTTGCGTCCACGGCTGACTGCAGAAGGAGCCGCAGCCTGAGAAGAAACCGGCAAAACAACGTCTGTTCAGACATTTCGCGATATTAAGGAAAATTTCTAAAACATTTCCAATCTGTCAGAAGCACACTCTTGAAAAATTATGATTTGTATATACTGGTAATGAAAGAAAGTGGGGGTAAGACAGTATACACATCACATTTATCCCATAAAGGAAACAAAGTGAAACATTATGGATGATACTTTTTTTCTAAGTTTTTAGCAATGGTACACTGCTTTTAAAACTATTTTTTGATAATTTATTCCTATGAAGAGATGCTGTGTAAACCCCGGAAGGCAGGCTCATTTTATAGAACCATTTCAATCAATAAGACAAAATCAAAGCCTTTTTTTATTTTCTGAGTCTGGGTGTTATGAAGCCAATGACATGCAATCCTCCTGCCTCAGCCTCCCAGAGTGCTGAGACTATAAGCATGCACCACCATGCCCAGCTGAGAATTTCATTTTCTTATTAAATCTAAAATAATAGATACATTTAAAAAAAAGGAATTCCTACAGGTTTTAGCCAAATTAGGATTTAGTAACTAAACAACTTCCATTTTAAACACCAAATAATATACATTGCATATACACATTTTTGTAAATGAGTTAAACCAATTAGGAAATATTTTCTTCTAAAGGTCTATTCTCAAGACCTCAGAAAAACACTTCTAGTTTTTTATAGATCTAAAATATTTGAAGACTTACTTTGGTTTTATTTTAAAAGAGGTTTTATTGTATTTTTTAAGGTGTAGAACATGGTATCATGGCATACACATAGTTAATTAAAATATCGTTACAGGAAGCAAATTAATGGATCCACCATTTTGCAGCGTTTGCCAGTTTTCTGGTGTCTTTTTTAGTCGGGAGCAGCTAAAACCTCTCATCTCTTGCAAATCCTTGATGGCGCAACACAGCACCTGGCGTAGCCCTGGGACTCCCTGTCCTCACCCTCCTCTCCTAGTCCCTACCCAAGACTAAGTTCTTTCATTAAGGTAAAAGGTAAGTCTTATATAAGAAGATAAATAAGAATTTCTGTCTCTCAAATCCATGCTCAAAACTGTACCAATTCCCTATGATGAATGTAATCATTACATGCTGTAAACATATCTAATAAAAATGAAAACTTTAAAAATATATTCAAGGTATTCTGGGGAAAGGGTTCGACTTAATAAACTTTTCTTTTCTAGATCTAACAATCCACAGTGTCACTTTGTCATTGTCTTATTTCTCCAGAGTAAATATGTAAGAGTTTTCTAAACACCGGATGGCTTCAGCGGTCTTGAGGAGACTGGCTGTAAGACTATAGCTGGGAGAAAGGAATTTCCGGTTGCAAAATGCTGTCCATCCTGAAGATACCTAGAATCCTATGCCACCTCTCAGTTTCTTTTCCCGGGACTAAAGCAGGCAAAAATGAGTTCCCTTCCACTTGCTGCGGCTGTTGTACACAGGGAAACAAAAAAGGAAAGCCAGTAGCTTACACATCAGGGGTGACCCTCTCCTGGAACGCATCTGCTGGGATCCAGTTGGAGCCTTTCAGGAAGATGGGGAAGCCGTTGATTCTAAAGTAGAAGCTCAGCCCCGGAGACCCCTCTATGGGCTCTTCTACAAGTTCCACTGTTCGGAAATAAACCTGTTACAAACAGAATCAAACACTGAATGTCAAGAACATCAGCAAAACTTATTTTAAAAGAAAGCCTTCTTCTTAAGCTATTTAATCAGCGGAGTTCAATGTTAATGTTCCAATGCTACAAAGCAACTCATGTAAAAATGCAAATTTCTGAAAATATACATAGTCTCTCTTAAAAGAAAAATATGGAAACCATTAAAGGTAAAATAAATTGTCTTCCCCATGAAAAAAGTATTGGTAATTGTAGAGTAAAGGAAGCAAACACGAAGGTAACATTTCAAAATTGAAAATTTATTTATTTTTCACAAACACAGAAAAAGCCATCAGTTGAACTAATGCATCTTTCACTGAAAAACACATCCTCATTTCAGTGTTATTAAAACGTGCCAAAATGTGAACCTTAGAATCAAAGAAACAGCACAAGCTTCATAAGCGGCAATGTCCCAATCTGTATACCACAAAGCTCTGCAATCACCTTGTTCCATGGACAGCTGAACCCCGACAGTCACACTGACCCCACTGCCCGGAGCCTGGTACCCTGACTGCACACATCCCCGATGCACCACCTGCAGCAAGGTCAGGCACGCATGTGGGCCACGCCGTCCCCACCGCCAAGGACGCTGCAACTCCATCCCTACACTGAGCCAGGTGTCCCGCGGGCAGCACAGCAGCAAGACTCCAAGATGCCTGGACAGCTTTGGCATGGCTGCATCCTTGTGAGGCCTTGCCCTGAGCCCAAGTGGCACACTGCCACCTGAGAAGTTCATGCATGAGTCACCAGCCCTTCTGCATCATGAAGGTGCCATGTTCCTTCCTTCCGGGTGACAGGGCTAAAGAAGCCAGCACTGAGGTCACAAGGAAATAGACAGCCGGGGCAGGGGTGGACCCGAGTTTACCACACCTGTTTGAGGACAGGAAGGCTCCATGGCATCTACAGCATGATGTCCACACTGTGGTTCTGAGTGTGGCCCCTGGGGGCCTCAGGACCCCTGCGCCTCAGAACCTGCCCCTCCACTCCCCTTCTGCTCTCCTTCCTCCCCTCTCTCCTCTCCGTTCACCTCTCTCTTTCCGTCTCTGTCTTCGTCTGTCTCTGTCTCTCTGTCTCTCTCTCTCTTTGTCCCCCCAATGGGATTTTCCAGAAACTATGGATGTGTGAATCATCCTCAGCCCCTAACTCCTGTGTGTGCTATTTGAGGTGAGGTTTAGGATGTAAAATGACACTCTGCCCATTGACAGATGAATAAAGAAAGAAAATGTGATGTTTACACACAAGGTAGTACTACTCTGCCATAAAGAACACACTTGAGTCATTTGCAGGAAAATGAATGCACCTTAAAACCATACTGTGAAGTGAAATGAATCAGACACACAAAGTTAAATATCCCATGGTTTCTCTTATAGGGGAAAACCAAACTATAAGTAAAGAGCAAAATAAAAGATAGATCATAGGAAGCAGAGACAAATCGTTCTCACATGGGAAGGGGACCAAGAGCTGGAGGGAAGGGAGGGAAGGAGAGGAGAAAAGGGGTGAAGATGTGTACAGGCACCGACGCCACACAGGAGAGCTGCGTTCATACACTGCAAACATGGACCAATAATAAAATTTTAAAAAAGAAAGGTGCTCTGCAAGACACAGACTCAGTTGTTCCCAACCCTAATACCGGGCTCTCTGAGCTGCTGATGTCTGCGACCTCGCAGATCCTTACCTCATACCCGGCTCCCTGCACCCCACTCAGGAGCATGAAAAGATGGGGTGCTGTCAATTCATTCACAGCAATATCTTAAAATTAAATTTTTGTTGCAACTCATTTTAAAGTTTGTTAATATTTTATCTCATCCAAAAAGAAATTTTATTGATAATACACTTTCTCCTAATTTAAAGATGAATTGTTAAAATGGGATTAGAAGATAAATTCTCACCCTACAATTGTACTGACTACATCTAAAAATGCTGAAAAAAGGAAACACGTTACAGAATCTTGTGACTCATGGAAGGAAAGAATCTACACCAAAGAAACCAGGTAAAATTGTAAATAAGAAATAGAATGACAATTAAAGCTATCTTTCCCTTGACCTTATCAGATGTTAATAATTCACAGGCACGGTGGTATATGCCTATAATCCCAGCATTCTGGGAGGCTAAGGCAGGAGGACTCCAAGTTCACATCGTGGCAAGTTTAGTGACTTAGCAAGACCCTGTCTCAAAATTAAAAAGGGCTGGAAATACTGCTCTGTGTGAAGGCCTTGGGTTCAATTCCCAATGCCACACACAAGAAAAAGTTACTGTACTGTGTTTTCCACAGGGGAACACCCACATATGGCACAGCTAGCACTGGTGTCATTCTGAGATGGTACACAGAACAAAGAAGATGAAATCAAGTACTTTAAACTTGATATAAGAAGCTCTTTAAGATGGGCATGGTGGCGCATGCCTGTAATCCCAGCACTCAGGAGGCTGAGGCAGGAGAATTGCTGCAAGTTTGAGACCAGCCTGGACTACAAAGTGAGATCAAGGCCCTCCTGAACTGCATAGCAAGATCCTGTCTCAAAAAAAAAAAAAAAAAGAAGAAGCTCTTTAAAAGCCAAACATTACTTACTACATTTTTCAAACCAGCAAAGCAACAGATGAATAAAGGGCACATGGGAGCAATGCACAGACAGCATCCCAGCCCGAAGGGTCTGCCCTGCACAAACACTTCTCCCTTGCGGATAGCCCAAAGGCCTTCCTGCCAGCTTGCACTGCTCTACTCCTGGCACAGTAAGGCATCAAACAACCTCTTTCAGGGGAAGTTTTACACCAAAACCTAAGAGGTGCTGAAGCACTCACAGAACTCAGCTGCTAAGTCTCCAGCTCCCCTGAGAGGAGCTGCGCGGGAACCAGGATGCACAGCGGTGCAAGCAAGCACCCATAGAGCGGTGAGGACCACATGGGGCAAAGCTCCAGGCGGTGCCCAAGCTCTGTGAGGCTGCCATGACTGCACAGGGAGCACCACAGCACACATGCTGGGCTGCAGTGCCAGGTGCCTTCTCAGGGAGAAGTAGCCACTGCCATCCCGCAGAAAGCTGAGGCAAGAGTGTTGCTCAGGAGCTCCCTTTCCTCACAAGGAGACTCGTGGGCAAACACTGGGTATTCAGAGTTGGATCTGTGGTGGGTATTTTCTGAAAGGGAATGAAGCAAATCTGTCACTCCCCAGAGGACATGGCAGCATCTGTGGCCAGTGAGGAAACTCAAGCCGTCACATGAAATTTAAGGGATGGACCCACCCGCCCAAGCTAGCAAGCACCCAGGACTTGAAGGCCTTTGAGATGAACAGGTTGGGCCGTGACGCTTCAGGGTGAAGCGCTTCACATCGGGAGGATCTGCAACTCAGGAGGCGAACCTTTCTCAGATAACCAGTGTTACCTGGCAGGATTGCAGGCCGACAAAGGGTCCATCAAAGCAGCAATTTACAAATTGGATGGAGATGGAGATGAGCATCTACTCGTTTTTAAAATACTGAAGAGAACTGCAAGTGTGTAATGCAGTGTCATTTTCCATTTTCCATTTTGTATTTTTATTTTTCATAAAACAATTCAAACATACTAACGTAATGCGCTTACTGGGGTGAGTTTAAAAGACGCAAGCCTTTATTTCACAGTCTAACTATTTCCTGTAGCAAATATCAATACCTACGGCCCACAGAGACCCAAGCCTCTTCCAGGGCTCAGTGCTTTTTGTGAGTGTTAAGTAGTTCTGAGCCCCAAAACATGTAAGAATCATTAATGTAGAAAACAGAATTCAATTGTTTCTTATTCTCTGTTAAGGCTGTAAACAGTACTAACTGTAAACACAACACCTTTAACGTGTTTCTCTTTTCTTTGCAAATTTTCTTGTGAGGAGATATCTCTCCCTGCTTCCCAAGTTCTGTAACAGAACTGCACCACCAGGGAAAGCAAACCCTAAGCCACTAGCCAACACCTCTCTATGGGACAGTAATGCCCAGCTGCCCAGGCCCTCCTGGACAGGTCTTCCCTGCCCCCTGGGGGTCTTGACAGGTAATAGACAGTAAAAGCCTTGTGCAACAGGTATTTCACTTCCAACAAAATAGTGGGCTCTCAAAGGTTTTTTTTTTAAACATCCATGAGTGATATATTTGCATCCACAGTGGAGTTTATGTATCATCTTCCCAGGAGATGAAAAATTTTAAATAGCCCTACAAAGCAAATTACCATCTAAAGGCAGGGAAAAAGTATAAACACCAAAAACCTAAAAAATATATAAGACCAATTTGAATTTAAAATTTTTTAACTTTCAGTTTTTTTCTTATTGCAGGTTCTATTCGCTCCTGCCTAGGTTTGTATTTTATTGGTTTCATAAAGGTATCATTTTTAAAATAGGTGGATTAATTTTAAAAGTGCAGGAGAGCCTAGTGAGTTCCTTCAGAGTCCCCACCAGAAGGTTCTAAGGGGCGTGTGACCAGCAAATACTGAGCTCCTCAGGTTTCTTTCTCTGGGGACCAAACAGATTCCGATGCAATGAATCATCGATTCACAAACCAGCAGTGCTGCTCAGCTGTTGGTAACTGGACACTTAAAAAGCTGCTGGTATCACTAGATTTTCAAAAGAGGAATTTTCTTCTCAACCACAAAAGCCACTTAGTGTATTCCCACACACTGGCAGACATTATCCCTTCGGAAACCGTTTCACACCTACTACCACGCACTTGTAGTGACAGGCAAACACCAAATTTCTTTCTTTGCTCGGAAAGCGCTTGAATATGCAGAATCACGAGAAAACAGGCACAGGGCCTCCACCATCTAGCTCATCGCACAGGCCTGGGTGAGATGACCTAACAGATTAGGGTGCACATCAGCAGCATGGCTATCGGATATCCTTGAACCAGATGTGCATCTAGTGCATGAGATGTGTTAAAAAATATATAGCCAATTTCTTAAAAATACTTATTACAGTAAAAGGTAAATTGCCAGGAATCCCCCTCAAACCCTCCCCCTTGATTGAAACACACTTATTCCACCATTCCTGCTACTTTCTGAAGCAGTTCTGGAAGTCTTCTTCCCTAAGTGTCTTTAGTTGCATTTTTATGGCTGCTTTAACATCCTGAATTGACTTCAAAACATTGCCTTTCATGGTCCTTCTGACCCTACCGTAGGGGCAGACAGAGGCACATTAAACCCCAGGATTAAAACACAGATGACTAACATAGTAAGATCATCACATGCTTATCGTGTACCCCTACTTGAGAAAGTATCCCCTACTGTGTCTTTATGAAAGTGTGACTCACAGTCACTGTCTGCTGATCTGGTCCCCTTCCCAGAAACAAAGGCTAAGACCCTGACTGGCCCAGCCCACACCAATCCACAAACAGTTTGCCCCTATAAATATGGGCACATCCCATACTCCCCAGGCACCCCGAGCTGAATGCCCCTTATCTTGTAGGACCACTCTGCTGCTAAGACAGCTTCTCTTCTGCTTTCTCTGTATTCGCTACACTTTAAATAAACTTCTGCCTTGCACTGTATCAGTCTTGACTCCCCCACTTTCCGCTACGCCCACTCCTTCATTCTTCATCGGAGCCTGAAGAGAGGTGGAGGGCCACTGTGGGGGACCTCAGCCTTCCTCCTCAAAGACCCGCCCCCACCGGATGCAACACTACCACGCACTCTACCCCTGAGATACTCCCCACCCCTCTTTACTTTTTATGCAGAGACGGGCTATCCTGGAGCTTGTGATCCTCCTGCCTCAGGCTCCTGAGTAGCTGGGATTCCAAGCACACACCACACACTGGGCTTCAAAGCAGATGTTTTAAGATTTGGTATTTCACGATCCATCCTTCAAGACAGAGTCGGGCTATTTGCAATATGTTCATATCAATTAACCACATCTAAAACTACACCAGGGAAAAACAGAATACCAAAGAGAATCCCACAGCAGAGAGAAGAATGCTCAGAGTCAACCACAGGCTGGTTTTCTCCGGTTCCTGGACTCCAGAGAGGAGATTGGCTTTCCAGTCTATGTCACTGCTGAGCCAGCTTCATAATGAACATCCCATCTTGTCTGAGCTAGAGTTTCTAGAATTTCTGCAGCTTTCCCCATCAAGGAGGTCAAATGAAAATGAAGAGAATTTTTCCAAAGCTTAAAAACATCACACATGAAGAAATGTTTCCAAAAGAACAAATATCACAAGGTTCAGACAGTGATTTTCAATTGGCAGGGATAAGAGTTGGTTTCTGACTTTTCCACAAACTCCACAGTGAGTGCTGGCCACAGCCACTGCATCTTTCATCTTGGACCATGGCAGGAATATTGCCCAGGAAACAATGACCCAGTTGCTTGGAGGTACCTTCTACGGGTCGGGAAACACCAGTGACTTCTGCATTCCAGCCCATCATCTTGGCAGTACCCTGATCTCTGCTCAAAGCTGCTACAGCGCAGCCCACAAGAATTCTCACATCTGTTGCCGAATAGCCACCTCTGCAAAACATACCACTGACACCATGTTTTACTCTAATTCTTTCTTTAGTTTGTTTTTGGTTTTGTGTTTTTTACTTTTTTGGTTTTCTGGTTTTTTGAGACAGGTTTTCACTATGCAGTTCAGGCTAGCCTTGAACTCATTTTGTAGCCCAGGCTGGTCTCGAACTCACAGAGATTCTCCTGCATCAGCCTCCCAAGTGCTGGGATTACAGGTATGTACCACCATGCCTGTGATCTTTCTTTAATTTTAAAACAATTTTAAAGGAATAAACATCAATTATAAAGATGCTTTTAAAATTAGCAGACTATTCCATATACGAACAAAGGCATGCACTGAACCAAGCACAATTTTACATGTGACATCTCGAATGTTCCATGGTCCCCATCTTAAATTTTAAAAACAAATGTAACTCCAAGAGATCTCAGAGACTGAGAGTTAAGGTAACACAATGCTGAGAGTTTCTTCCTGCCTGTAATCAGTCCACTAATGCTGTTTACCACTAACTACTTTAGGTACAAAATATGTAATAAAGCAAGGACAGGAGACACCAACCATGTTCAAAGCTGAAACAAACTGTTACCAAGTTCCTCTCAAAATGACTGCATGAGCCAGGAATGGTGGCACACACCTATAATCCCAGAACTTGGGAGGCTGAGGCAGGAGGATCACCACAAGGTCGAGGCCAGCCTGGGCTACATAAGCAAGTTCAGGCCAACCTGGGCTATATAACAAGATCCTATCTCAAAGAAGAAAAAAAAAAAAAAAAAAGACTGCATGAGAGAAGCCATGTGTCTGTGTCTGCAGGCAACTATGATTTCTAGCATTATTTACATCTGCTAATACACAGAGTAATTTTTTTTTAAAAAGCCAATGTGGCTATAGATGATGCACCCACTTTCTGCTGCATCCAGGCATGCAGCTCTCCTAGCTCTCGCCATTTGGGGAATCTACACTTTCAACGGGAGGAAGGAAGGTGTACTGTGTTGTACGGATGCCCCCAAAATTCATGTCCACCTGGACACTGGAAATGTGACCTCATTGGGAAACAAGGTCTTTGCAGACACACTTAGGTAAGTGAGGTCACACCAACCTTGGACTGGTGTCTTTCTAAGAAAGGACAAGGCCTTGTGATAATGGAGACAGACACTGGGCTGAGGCACCTATAAATCAAAGAATGCCAGGGATCACCGGCAGTAAGAAGCAGGAATTGGAAAGAAAGAGTTCCTCCCTGGAGTCTTCGGAGAACATGGCTCTGCTGACGCCTCAGATTTCAACTTCCAGCCCTCAGAACTAGAGAGAACAAGTTCTTCTTGTTTTAAGCTTCTCGGGTTCTGTAATTTGCTTTGACAGGTCTCAGAAGCTACCGTGGAAGGACACACGCTTCACAAATGCTCAGTATGGAAACACCTCACTTACCCTGAGTTCTGCACAGCCTGGCTAAGGGCTTTTAAGGTGTCTGGGGAGCCTAGAGTAGCACTTAGAAAGAGAAAGAAAGATTCCACTGGGTTACATCCTCTTTCTGCCCTGTAGGAATTGCAGAGATAAAAATGGAAATTTAAGAAACAAAGACGTGAAATTTAAAGAGGGAGAGGAAGGAGAATGAAGAGGAGGAAGAGGAGTAGAAAAAGGAAAAGAAAGAGGGAGAAGAGGAGGAGAAGCAAGAAAAGAAGGGTGAAGAAGAGAAAAGGTGGAGGAGGAAGAGGAAGATGAGGAGGAAAAGGAGGTGGAAGAAGAGGAGAAAAATGAAGGGGAGGAGCTGGAGGAAGAGAAATCGCCAGGTGTGGTGATTCACACCTATAATCCCAGCACTCAGGAGGCTGAGGCAGGAGGATGCAGTGAGTTTGAGGCCAGCCTGGGCTACATAGTGAGCTCAAGGCTAGCCTGGGTTACATAGCTCTCTGCCTCAAAAAAAAAAAGGAAAAAGAAGCCCCAGTTGTTTTTCTAATTGTAATACCTATGGGCAATCTTTTACTTCTTTCAGCTTTGGAACTGTGAAATATGAATCCTAACTGATTGTGAAACACATTATTACTTTATCTATTTTGTCATAATAATTTAATTATGGAATCTTGATATTAGGAACACATTAACTGTCTTCTGTTGCCTTTGGTAAATGACTTGCCTTCTATAGGGAATATCTGGGAGACTTATAAAATAAGCTACAATAAAGGGAGATATCAATGAATTGATTTTCTATTTTTCCAGAAAGGCAAACCATAGCTGTCATTCCAAAGTATTCATTAGGCCATTAACACACATCGCCTACTCAGGTAAGCATAATCAATTAGCAAGATAAAACACTCAGCTAACATGGGTAGAAAATGCAAAACCAGTGACCAGACAGAACTCTTAGTCCATTACCCTAATTCCTCTCTCCTTCCATTTACAAAGCTTTCTCTTTTGTTAAAAAACCTAATTGGCTTCCAGACTAAGGAAGTGGACTTTCCCAGACTCACAGTGGAAGGTTCTCTCCTGCAGTGATTTGCTGGCAAGATGTGTGACATCGAGACTTAAAATTTTCAAGTGCCTGCTGATTTTCCTGTGTCCTCTTCCATGCTTAAACTACTGCTCCAAAGTCACTTTTCAATGCTTTTCTAATTGCTGTAACAAAATGCCTAAAGCCGGGTCACTCATAGAGCCCAGAGAGTTCATTAACTCAGGCTTCTGGAGTACACATTCTTGTTGGGCACTAGAGGAGCCCTGTGAGGCCCCGGGTGCTACGTTGCACGGCTACAGCGATGTGGTCCGTGTTCTGGCTCAAATCTAAAACTTCCCTCAATGGACTTGTGTGCAAGGCAGACTGTGGGAAAGTGACTGGCTCCTGGGTGCTGTGCTCACCCTAGGTCCATCCACTGAGGAGTTCAGGGAGGGTCACGCTGTGAGGAAGCGTGGGCTGGGCCGAAGGCGAGGGTCACTGGGATGGACTTCCAAAGATGCATCCTTGCCCACTCCTCCTCCGCCGTTGCCTGACTGCCTTGATGTGAGCGGCTTGGCTGTTCTACCTTGAAGCCAGCCCACCATGGACTGAACTCATTGAAACTGAGAGCCCAAATAGACCCCTGCTCCTGTAAGCTGCAGATGCCAGCGCTGTGTCCCAGCGACAGGAAAGTGACCAAGACACTGCGATACCACAGAGGGGACGGAGCAAGTATGCGAGATTGGGACTCTTCTTTCCTTCTTCTCCTCCTCCTCTTCCTTCTTTTATTCAGGGGCAGAGGCCAGTCCCAGAACCTCATACATGCTATACAAAGCACTGAGCTGCAACCCTAGCTCAACCTGCTTATAACTCCACTAATGCCATCCTGGGGCCTACGCTACGAATTTGGAATTGCCTCCCTGTGGCCCCACTTCCAAATAGCTTTAACATGTCTCCAATACAGAAATTCTGGGGGACAAACGTTCAAGCAATAGCACCCTCCTTTCAACACTAAAAATAATTTCAGTCATCAAAATATTTCTCCATGCTCATGAAGAAATGCAGTCGGCCCCTTCCTGTCTCTGCAGCACTGCCTTTTCTAGGATCCATACATTTCTGCCCCAGGAGCTGCAACCCGTCCTCAAGGCCTTTGTCTTCATCAAATGCACTGCTGTTTTGTGACATGGCAAACAAAAAATACATGCTCTAATCTCAGTGGAAGAGGAGCAAGATAGATTTCAGATATTTTAAAGATAGGAACTTTAAAACAGGAATAAAGATATTTTAAAAATAGGAATATTTTGCAGTTGAAGGTGTACCTCAGTGGTGGAACACGTGCCTAGAGTGTGTGAGGACCTGGGCTTTGATCTCCAGCACACAAAAGAAGAAATAGTTCTGCACGAAGCAAGGCCAGGGTAAAAATGAAGCCATCCAGAAAAAATAACAACGGTAAGATGAGGAGGAGCTGGTGATGAGGGAACAGTATCTATAGTTCCAGCTGACACACTGATGGGACTGGTGACCACATGAGCAAGGGTGAGTCTCGGCTGACACCTGGGGAAGTAGCTGAGCATGTCTACACAGCTGAATGCACACCAGCCCCATGAGCCAGCAATTCCGCTGCCAGCAGAGATGCTGGTGAGAGCAGGTGTGCTCCCAAGGTTGTATCAGTCATAATCACAGCAGCACTGTATGGAAGAGCCGAACTGGAAATGGTCCAAGCATCATGGGTAGAATTATTAGACAATGAAATATTACAGCTCAATGGAAACATGCAAACCACCACTACTTGCAACATACCTAAATGCCATGGACACAATGGTCCATGCATAAAAGATGTTAGATGTAAGGATAACAGATGTCAGGGAGGGGTGGGTAGTGACTGGGGAGGTTTGTGGGAGGACTTCCAAGGTCCACATAGTGTCTATTTCTTCATTGGGAAGACAGTTATATGAGTTTGTTTTCTGATAATCCATTAAGCTTTTCATTTATTGGCTTAGTTACTTCTCTTTCATTGCTGAGACAAAATACCTGGCAACAAAATTAAGGAAGGAAAGGTTTATTTAGCTCAGTTTGTGGAGGCTTCAGTCCATAATCAGTTGGCTCCAGGTAGGGTAGCATTGCACAGGGATAACTGTTTATGGCGGCCAATGACAGCAAAAGCAGCAAGAGCAAAAGGGGAGAAGCATGAAAGCAGACTCTTTCTGTCCCTTATATTGTATGCAGGCTGCCCAACCCAGGGCAGGTGTAGCACCCATACCCATAATCCCAACATTGGACCATGAATCAATCACAAACTCTAGAACCACCCCCCCACACACCAAGACTGCAAGGCTTTGGAGGGACATCTAGACAGAAACCATAATACTTATGTTCTGTTTATCTTCTGTATATGTCTTATATTTCACCATTAATATAGCATAAAAAGGAATCCCAGTCTGGCACATTCCCACTAGAGAACAGCTCAAGAAAATAAGGCTAAGGGATGCCTGCCAGAAAGCAGATACTGATGGCAAGGATTTGGACAACTGCTGGCTGAAACTCAGCAAATCTCAAATCATAGGAAAAGATCTGGCAGTTAAGGATTGATGAGCAGTTAAAATTCCCTAGAAGAACCACCCTAGATGGAAAGAAAAATGAACTTGATATCATCTCTGTCTTATCAAATTTGGCATTGACTTATACTTTTATCTTAATTTCAAAACCACACACCAATTCTGAAATTTATAGAGAGCTCAAATTCTTATACCATTCAAGTTTCCATTACTGGGCAATTTTAGACTTGTAGGGAGGCATAAGAGATCATTCAATCCAATCTCCACCTCCAGTCAAATAAACAAATAAGCAAAAATATTATTTCAAAGTTTCCACTGCAAATACACTCTGGAATGTTGCTCCTTAGTAACTCACTCTAGTAACAATAATTTTGACTAAGACAGAGTCTCTCCTTTGTTGGCATCGTAGGCCTTCCTTTAAAATCTGATAAAACCAAGATCATGTGGATGACATCAAAGTCTGTTGCCAACACTAGCAGTAGCCTGGCCCCCTTGGACCACGGCTATAGCAATCCCTGAGTGCCCAGAAGGCTGAGCACTGTAAAATGAATCCCAAGGAAACAATTCCCTAGGAAGCCATTCTCGAGCAGCAGTCTCAGGAGCTCTCTCCACACACGAAAGAAAGCTTTTATACTTTTGTACCATTGAGCTTGCAGTGGGTGGGGTCTTGCTGATTTCTGAGATGTCCTCAAGGCATCTTCTTATTCCTGTACAAAGGACATGGTTTCTTTTTAATGGTACCAATCTCTTCAGCAACCACAGCTCTTTCACTCCAACTTTACATGTGTTTCTTTTCTGGCCAACACTTAAGATTTTCAAAATTTCCTGCTCTGCTTTTTGTACCTGTTCCTCACTACAAAACTGACTAAAAGTGGTCAGAATTACTCATGCTATATCCTGAACACTGGGCTGCCTTGAAATTTCCTCTACCAGATCAATGAGTTCATAGCCCTTAAACTCAGTCTTTAGCAAAGTTTCAGGACACAGGTAAAGTGTAATAAATTCTTCACCCAAATGTAACATGCATGACCTCTAGTCCACGTCTCAGTAGGGCACTCTTTCCCAACTAAAATCTCATGAGTCTGGTTTATTCTGTCTCATGATTTCAGAAGGTTCAGTGCATGGGTGGCTGGTGCCAAGATAGAAATGACCTGGTGGAAGGTATAGGAAGCTGCTCAACCCATGGCAAGCCAGAAAGCAGAGAGAGAAGGGAGGACAGGATGACAAGAATACACCCTTCCAACTCATACTCCCAGTGATCACCTCCTTCAACCAGGGCCCACCTCCTCACAGTAGTCAGCCATGAATTCATAAATGGATAGATCCACTGAAGGAGTATAGCACCCCCATGACCCAATCACCTCTCTAAAGCCCCACCTCAGGAGAATTTTGGGGGACATTATATATTGAAACCATAACACCATTCATCCAATCTAAGCTACATAACCTTAATTAAACACCAGTATCATTAGTCCCTCCTTAAAACTCAAGAATCCCCATTCTCTAGGTGGCAAAACTTCCTGGTTTAGTATGTAAACACTAGTAGACATAGGTATTTGGGGAAATGACTACAAATGGCAAAAGAAATAAGTAAAACTTAAAATTTTTAGTTGTGGGAAATAGGAAATAGGAAAAGGTGGGTAAAGGAATCTATTTGGTCATATAAACCTTCTAGTAATACGTGAGCTTTAAAATTACACATACGTATTACTTGGACACAAACAAGTACAATTTTAAAAGCACAAAAGGTGGGGGTGTGGCTCAGTGGTAGGGTACTTGTCTAGCATGCAGGCGTCCCTGAGTTCAGGCCCTAGCATCATGAAGAGAACAGAATAGAGTACTGAAGGAGAATATTTATCGACAAAATAATATGTTAAGTGCGACTCAGTTCAAAATACAAATATGCCTTTGCTCCTGCCGGATATTCCCATCCAGGTCATGTCCATCTTCCGGATTGTTCCACACCACCTTCTTGATGACTCTTTGGTCTTCCTCTTTTTACCACTGCCCCTGAGCTTGTACACCTTGTTGGTCATGCCTTTCTAGTGTTGCTCCTGCGCTGGTTGTGCTGGGCCATGGATCACCAGCCAGAACCAGAGCCAGGCCTGGTCCTCCCGGGCCACCCTGCCTCCTCTGTGCAGCCTCCCCGACCACCCAGAGGTCCCAGCAGGCTCTCAAAGGCAGCCCCTGCGCTGCTGCACCATTGTGGACTCTCAGGGCCTCTTGGGTTTTCTCTGCCATGCTTCCTGTCCTGCCACCTCACCCACCTGCCCTGTCCTGGTCCAGGACCGAAGAGGTAAGATTATCTTGGAACTTCTGCATGATATTTCAAAGGGCAGTGGAGAACAAAGGTGTAAGAATACATGTGCACTTCTAGTAAAAAGAGCATGGTTTAGAACTCAATTTTGGGTCAACCGCCCTTCACTCCACACCGTCAACAAAATAATTTCTTTGCCCTGTCACCAACTTTTTATTCACACCAGCAGCTTGTAGATGCACAGTTCAACTTCCACAGTGCAGACTTGTCTAGAGCTGTGTCATTACAGCAACTAACGTACAGAAATGTCAGTCCAGTACAGACCTCAACATCCCCAATATTTGGAGGAAGGAAGAGATTAAGTGATGAAAAAAACCTGCCTTGATAGTAAACAGCAGCGATTCCATTCACCCCACCAAGAGCCAACTGTAGTTAACCAGACAGAGCGTCTACCAGGTGAACAAAGATACTCAATGCCATCACTGTTTCATACACCCTGTGTACCAGAGATAGTCAGATGTGTTCCACCTTTTTGAGAAATACCATTTTTAGAACCTAGAGAAAGCACACTAACCAAGGCCAAAGGTAAGCTGAATCAGCAGGTACTGGAGTTATTTGAGACATGGCAGCAGAAGAGAGTGACTTAAAGAAGAAAGAACTCTGTCAGGCACAGCTGCAGAGGGAGATTCAGCTTCTGTTCCCACAAAGCAGACTTTTTCTGGTTGGGTCTTCTTAAATGGATTTGGTACCCGGAGTAACGATGGTGATTTATGCCTGGTTGTTAAAAAACAGCCATGTTTTCTTCAGGTAAATCAGAAGACTGAAGCACAGCACATACTCATGTTAGTCCACAAACACTTCTGTACTAGACTTTCTGGCTCCATTGAGAGACCTCAACTGATTCGAGAAAAGTGCCCACTGTGAAGTTCAAGGACAAAGTCAGTGGTGTGGAGTTTGACTTGAATGTAAACAATATTGTTGGAATAAGAAACACATTCCTTCTCAGAACTTACGAAAACCTTGAAAATCAAGTTCATCCATTAGTGCTGGTGATTAAAAAATGAGCAAATCACCGTGAGATAAATGACGCCACTCATGGTACTTTAAGCAGCTATAGCCTTGTATTGATGGTTTTGCACTATTTACAAACCCTAGCTGAACTCATACCTCCGCCCCTCCAAAAAATTTACCCAGAATCTTTTAGTCCTGCTATCCAGCTCACCTTGTACATCAAGCTCCATGTAGTATTCCTCCTCACCTCTCAGAGACTGGATCAAGTCCTAGGGACCTCCTACTGGGCTGTCTTAAATATTATGCTACAGAATTTGACTGGAACAGTCAAATGATTTTGGTTCTTAAAACCAAAGCCGTTCCAAGTCCTCATGGTATTGAGTGGAAAAATAAATACATCTGTGTAGAAGAAACTTTTGATGGAACAAATGCAGTCAGAGCCGTTCATGAAAAGCAGAAGGTTGACATGATCAAGGATCAATTTTTAAAGTCATTTAAATCAATCACTAAAGATTGAAAAACAAAAGGGATTTGAACACTATACCACCTTTAAGAACTGCTCTCCTGAAAAGATAACTGGCCTCTATTTCTTAAATTTTTCTGAGAAATAAAGAACAAGACTTACATCATTTAAAAAAATACAAACATGTACACACACAGAGACGCTTTTAAATGCTGTAACTGAGTGGTAGAGTCATACATTTTATGGCTTCTTTGAATCACTTCCTTCAAAGATTTGTACTGCCATTTTAACAAGAAATGTTATTCTTTTCACAAAATATTCCAAGCATCACTTACCTTGGCAGATTTCTCAATGTGTAAGCCTCCATCTAGTTTAAAAAGCACTGTCATGTTGTACCCAGTCTGGTCTCCATGTCCATGAGGCCACCAAGCTTCCACAGTTGTACTCTTTGAAGAAATGAGAGACGACACTCTAAATAATGAAGTGTATTTTCAGAAAAACAGTATGACTCAAAGCATTATATCAATTTCTCATATTATCAACCACAGAAAGCTGTACATTTTAAAAGAGCACAAATCTCCCTATCTGTATTATGCCAAATCATACCAACCCATTGATAATATCCCAAAATCAACATGCCCAGACTTGGCCCAGATTCAGACACCAAAGAGGAAGGCAAAGAACAGAACAGGACAGACATGCAGAAAAGCTTCTTTTAACTCCAAACTTGCATTGATTCTACATCCTAACACCTGGAAGAAGACTTTGAAGTTGGCTCTTCTTTCCAGCCAACCTAGAAATGATGTGAAGTTCTTATTTTATCAGGGCAGTTACTGAATGTTATCCACTCCCCTCTTTCTCAAAGGAATAGGAAAAGGGGGAAAGGGTTAGGGTTAGGAGTTAGAGCTAGGGACAGAGCTAGGGTTAGGGTAGGGGTTAGGGGTTAGGGTTAGGGACAGAGCTAGGGTTAGGGTTGGGGTTAGGGGTTAGGGTTAGGGACAGAGCTAGGGTTAGGGTTGGGATTAGGGGTTAGGGGTTAGGGTATAGGATTCTTGGTTTGGATTTAAGAACTATGATTAGGGGTTAGCACTTAGAGACTAGAGGCTACGGTTAGGATTAGGGCTAGGGGTTAAACAGAAATGGTGGAAATGTAAATCTACCTCATCTCTACCCATAAAGCTCATGAGTTTGGAATCTTAATACATGTAGAGAATGCACCTCCCATGAGACATGTTCCCTGAGCACCAAAGTGACCCTGTCTTAGTGGTCCTGCCACGGGGCGAGGCTGAGTTCCAGACTGCAACACAAGTTACCTGCCACCACACAACAGTGTTGCCTAGTATAGGTAGAGTTCCTGATAAGGACAGGACAGGAGCACACAATACAACTTTCCTTTAAGACCACTCCTGCTTCTCATCCTGCTTCTGCTGTTTTAATCAGTGCCCTAGAAAACCAACAGCTCATCGAGGAGGAGTTAGCAACTTCAGTGGTGCACTGTTCCCTAAGTCTTCCTGAAAAACAGCTCCTCACCAACCTAAACCTGTCCTAGCCAAGTCATTCTCTGGACTGTGATCCCCTCCCTGTCTAGAGGCAGCCATTTCCCTTACATTTCTGTAGGAAATTCAGGCAACAGCACCAATACTCAAAATAACTGACTAGTAGCAAAAATAATCACTGCATTTAAATATAATGCATAGAATGTATACTGGATTTAGGATACCGCAAGTACAACCAAAAAAAATAGAGTATTACCAACCTCTTGAAAGGAAAGGTTTCCAAATTAATCACATTTTCTCCATTTTCTTACACTTAACATTTGGGAAAATTATATTGGGCATGGTGATACACACCTGTAATCCCAGCACTCAGGAGGCTGAGGCAAGAGGATCACCATGAGTTTAAAGCAATCCTCAGGTACATAGTAAGTTCAAGGCCAGCCTTAACTATATAGTGAGACTATCTCAATCCCCGCTCAAAATTGGGAAAATCATTCCTTAGCTCAAACTCCCACGAACTATACCAGAAGTTAAAAATAGAAAAGAAAATGAAATGGACAAAGCAGCTTTTCTTTCATACCCAGTCCCTTCTTTCCCCTCTTTCTTTTGAACAGGTGTGACTTTCCTCCTTTATCTCAGGAATTCCTGGCACTCACCTTGTTAATTTTCACAGAGAGCTCCACAGTTCTCTCCCCAGGCTGGAGCTCAAGGCTGTATGTCTGCTGCATCTGCAGTTTAGGGATGGCTATGACCACCTGAGCACCAACTGGCTTTGAGCTGACAACGTCAAAAGTAGATTCTATTTCAACACTCCACACCTGGGCAGTGTTATCTAAAGCACAAAGAGAAAGAGGAAAATTATCCCTGCAGTCCTTGGAGTTTAATAGAGATAAGGCCTAAGCCACTTTTAAACCAGTGAGTACTCCACAATACAAATTCCTATGGAAATGTTCTCTTAATCTAGAAAATTTAAGCTTTATTCTAAACAGTAACCAAAATTACCTATTTTAAATAGACTCACACATGGGAAAGTAAGGAGTAAAGTTCACAAAGCACAAAGTCTTAGTTAACCAGTAATTTTCCTGATATTATGAGGCACTTGCTTTTTTACTTCTAACTGTGTAATCCCACCTCTGATCCAGGAGAGCCCATCTTATAAACCAGGACTCAAGTCTAGGTTACAACTTCCTATCAAGTATCTCCTGAAAACCCCACATCTCCATTTCCTACAGACCACCGGCCAGCCCTGACTCCCCAGAGGAGATGCAAGGGGATTCCAAAGGGTGACAATGAGTGATAACTTCAAAGGGAGAACTAGGGGAAAAGACAGAAAGGAAGTAGTATGGTGTTGTTGAAAATTCTCTAGAGTCCATCCTTTGCAGTGACACCAAGATAGCATCTTCTCCTCATCCTAACAGCCCAGGCCCAAAGGAGACCGGAACTCTGGACAGAAAGGAAGACAGATAAGATTTCCCCAGGGCAGCTCAGTGAGGAGGGAGAGAGGCAGGGAGGGAGGGACCATGTGTCTGACCTGGGTGAATATCAACAGAAAGAAACAGAATCCAAAATATGAGCTGTTTCTCCATGCAAAGGGTCAAAGAACCATTCAGACACCTCCAGTCTGGGTCCAAAATATGAGACCTGAAAATCTTTAAAGAATGCCAGCTATTATATTCCTATACAGCCTACTTCTTAGTGAAGATGAGCTGGAAAAAAAGAAAAATAAAACAAGCTTTATTCTACACCAAAAAAAGTACAAGAGCTATGGAAAGTCAATTAGAAAATTGGCTTGGCTGCATGGGTTCAGATGTTGCCTGACATTCCTTTTCTTCCTAAAGATGTGGGACTCTTGGAGTTAACATGAAAATGTGCAATGTGCACTTTAGATAATAAAAGAAATAGTTTACCTGAATACTACAGCTCAGCACAAATATCAGTAGAGTCTCTAAAAGTATTTTGCAGAAAGCCCAAATTAATTTCTAATTTTTTCCTAAATGACTACTGTCCTAGTTTGGAGAACCTGGATGGTTAACTGTGGGTACAGGTGGGCCCTTCTTTATCCCTAATGAAGCAACATGATTCCCTCCAACTTTCCAGGGAAACAAATACACACAGAGATCCCATTACCCCTTTCTACTGCTGAAACATCAGTCCGAGGGGCACATGTAGTTTACTAAAAATTAAGTTCACACTTGACATCTACCTCTTTTGGAGCGTTATGGCAGGCTGGGTAAAAGCTCCAGCCCTACTTTATTAATACTCAGGAAGCGGACATTCCACAGTTCAGACTGGAAGTTCAGTAACCACTACACTGGGTATTGGGTGCAGAGGTTCAGTCAGGTCTACTCCTCTTCCCCTGGCAGAATTCGCTCCTGGGTTCTCCACTTCATCCTTCGGCAGCTTTTTAGCTTTTGCCATGAATAATGTGTTCCCACTGATGTTTCCATGAATAATAAACTGCTGTCATCTGCCCAGAACTATGCTCTTAGGTACAGCTCTTTTATTTGCTAGATCAGCCTTGTTCCCCAATAAAGCTTTTCAGGCTTAGGACTTGCTTGCCTCTGAAGTTCTTGAACCCATCTCTTGCTCTTGCAAGCATTCCTCATTTGTAACATCATCTACAACTGTGGCATTGGTATCATTCTCATCTGGCTGTGCCCTCTATTTCAAACTGCATGGTTTTGTCATCAAGACACACAGTTGGGTTAGAAAAGCAGGCCCAGTACTCTCTTGAAATTGAGGAAATTGACCTTTCACAAAGCAAGCACTAGGTTTGACTTGCCAGTGTGACCTTCCCAAAAGTGCAAGTTTGGGCTGGCATCTCATTTTCGGTATGTGGCCTGTGGGGTTGTATTGTTCCTCTATCAGCCATGACCAGACTCCTAAGTGACTTTCCAGATGGAAGGTGTCAATCTTTTCTCTTCCTGGAAGTAAAGAAGTTGGAGACTGTACCACGCAGCATGCAGGGCACAGCTCCCTGGCAGCCAGGCACAGGCCTGAAGGGCAAAGGCGCTGTGGCTGCACCGCATCTCCTCCTCTCTGCTCCCCACACAGCAGCCTGTGACTGTGTTGTCTTCTAATTGTGGTAACAGAACGCTGAAAGCACAGTGTTTCCAGAATGTACTTACTGTGCCTTTCAGCTGTCTCCACAACCTTCTGAAATGTTCATTAAACTAGGCCCTCATCCCTCCCTAAGCAAAGGAGGCCCACTGTGAACAACTCACAGCTCTGGGGACAAGACAACCCATGAAAGAACAGAAGTCAGTCAGTCTCTCTCTTTCTCTGTTCCCCACCACCAGGCCTGCATTTTGCATGGATTACTTGCTTATCAATGTCCTCATCTTTGGAGCTGTGGCACCCACCCACTCCACCCACTCCCCACACTTCAGACCCCACGTCCAACCCCCCCCTCCATGGGACACTCAGTATTCCCACCCCATGCTCAGAAAACAGCAGCAGACACTGCTGTGTCCACCCCAGGAAAGAGCCCCTGAGCTCCCTTTTCCTAACGACTGAACACAGAGGGGTAAATTGTCTGTGTTATGGCTGAAGGCAGTAGGGGTTTCAGCCCATAATTGGCTGACTCCAAGGTAGGGTGGCACAGCAGATAGGCATCATAGAGGAGAAACCATTTGTTGCAGGCAGAAGGTAGCAAAGGATCTTAGCAGCTTTTTTCTGCCCCTTTTATATTCTATCTAGGCTACCAGGTCTAGACAGTGCCAAACAAATCAGTGGATGATTTAATAATCACACACCCTTAATCTTAGCACCCTTAACCCCAGCACTGCACCATGAATCAATCACACACTCTAGATTCAGCCACCTCTGAACAAGCCCTGCCTATGACCACATGAGGCTACGGACAGAGACATCTAGACACAAGCCATAACACATACATACTACATTATCTTATCCTATTATTTTTCAATAATAGGATATTATTGAAATAGGATATTATTGAATATTATTGAATAGGATATTATTCCTATTTATATAAATATCTAATAACTTCACCAGTAACTGCTGTCTTTCAGATAAAAACTGAAAGAAAAAAGAAATATTGAAAAAATAAAAGGCAGTTTTCTAATGCTTTCATAAAATTATAATTCTATTTTCTTCCTTATACCAAAAAAACCAAACTGATAGCTATAAAATTAATCAGAAATATGACAATTACTACTTAGAGTCCACAAAACACAGCTCCTGACCAGGAGATGTATTTTCTCTATGTCAAGTATATGATATCTTGTAATCATAAAACTGAAACTGTAGCTGATATGGGGGAAGTTGATTATACTGAACTCAAATTGGATTTTAAGCATCATGTAAACTGAACTAATTCCAGTAAAATTCACTTAGTTCTTAGAGATTAAACTCTATCTAAAAAAATCTATTCAGGAAGAAATGTTTCACTTAACAGTCAAATTTGTAAATTGACCAAGATGACAGAGTGGTAAGCAGCACAGAAAGAGCCTCTCTGAGTGTTGCCATCCAAATGCTGGAATATAACAATGTGAGGAAGACAAGAGGGAGAGAAATAGGTCTCCTGGACTCAGGATCTGAGTTGTGAATTGAAGCCCACGGAAAGAGCGAAGAGAAAAAACTTCAACAAAGAGGAAGGAGGTAACCAGCAGTGCCTTCTCACTGAGACGGAACTCACTGTGTGAGAGGAGTGGTTCAAACCTGCAGACATACAGTGACTGCTTATGACCCCAGAGGCCTCCACAGAGAGATGCAGCAGTGGAAGAAAGCAGTGGACATGAAGAATTGCACTACAGGGCAGAGAGTGCCAAGAGTTTAGTAGTCCCACCTGAGACAGCAATTGGCCAGGAGCCATCTTGGACAGGGGCCAACTGAGCTGAGAATGTAGACCAGCTGCTGGCTCTATCAAGCGGCTCCCAGCTGGGCTCAGGCTAGCAGAAGGTGTGCTGACGGCTGCAGGCCAAGTGAGTCTGGTCTTTGCCAGAAGGTGCAAGCTCATTGAGCTCATCCACTACTTCACTAAAAAGCTACTGCTGGCTTTCTGGGATGGATCGGCATGGATCAGGATTCTGTCTCCACACATTATCTACCAGAGACAGCAGAGACAAACCTGGAAGTGGACTTTTTTTCCTCCCTCTCTCATTTCTTTTTTATTTTGGTGGTTTTGTTTTTGTTCCTTTCTCCTTCACTGTTTGATCTTGTTTTTATATGACTGTGAATATGGTTTTTAGCCTGTTTATAGCTGTTGTTCTGTTCTGTCTTTTTTATCTCTTCCTCTTCTTTCCCTCCAGTCTTCTGTACCAGTTTCCCACAGTTGGCCTGATCCCCCTTTGTCCTCTAGCCTTACTTCTAATCTCTTCCTCCTCTCTACCTCTCTGTTTTTTCCCTAACCCTTTTAAATTTTAAGCCCTATGGGTAAAATTGAGGAAGGACTTATATACTGCATATAACTTTCTAGTCTGTTTAGATTTTGTTATATAATTACAAATCTAGTTCAAGGCGGCAAATTAATGGTTAGATAAGTTTGTCATTTTCTAGGCTGTGATTGTTGCTACTGTTATTGCTGCTGGTATCACTTTAGCCAAAAGTGACATAATTGTTCTAAGCAGCTATTCTTCCTCATATTCCAAGACTGAGATTGACTAAGGGTCATAGAACATACTGTGGCACAGTGCCAAAGAACTAGTAGCTGGGCTAAACAAGCAGCAACTTCTCATCCCCAACAAATTGAATATGTAGGATCTTGCAACAGACTCAAAACCCAAAAGTCAGTTACACCTCGGAGATACCCTGAAGAAGCAGTCATTTCCTAAGGGTTCTAAATACTAGCAATAAAGCAACCCACCATAGACAATTTACAAGCATCACCCCCAGAATTAAACTAAAAACAGAAAAGAAAATGTGAAGACACTTACCCAAGATGCAACCCCAGATATCCAGTTCACCAAAGGCAAACCCAGGGGGCAATGAGGTGAGACAATCTGAAAGTCACCCACCCGGCATCTCTGAAGTAGTAACAACAAAGAAATTAAATGAAGCTCTAGAAAAAAATCAAATCAGAAATAATTTCTCAAAAGAAAAAGAAATAATGTCTCAGATAACTACAGAGATAGTGTCCACATGAAAACCATGCTTAGTAACTTTAGAGCAGATACAGACAAAAAAAAAAAATAGAGGAGCTTAAGAAAATGATGGAAGCCATAAATGCTCAGCACAGGAAGGAAACGGAATCCATAAGGCAGATTCAAGCAGATATCCAGAAGAATAAAAATTCCATTGTAAGTATCCACAGCATATTAAGCCAATATGAAGACAGGATCTCAGATATAGAAAACAAGCTGGCAGTCCACAATCATGAAAAGAAAGATTTCTTAAAAATGGCAAGGGACCATGAGAAATCTATCCAGCAGCTGCTAGATGAAGTAAAGAAGAATAACTTAAGAATGACTGGAGTCAATGAAAAAGCAGAAGATTGCACAAATGATATTAAAAAACTGTTCACAGACATGATAATAGCAAACTTCCCTGGTAGAGGAAAAGAATTTGACATACAGTAAGTGAGGCAAAGAGAATGCCAGTTAGTCATGGTCAAAAAAAAAAATCTACAGCCAGGTATATCATAATCAAGATTCCAGATATTCAACACAAGAACAAAATCTTAAAAGCTGCTAGGGAAAAGAAACAAATCACCTAAAAAGGAAAGTCCATCAGAATGACAGCTGACTTCTCAGCATAAACCCTCAAGTCAAGGAGAGCTTGGAATGAAGGATTTCAAGTTCTAAAGGAAAACAATCTTAAACCTCGATTGATGTACCCTGCAAAATTATCTTTCAAAGCTGATGGAGAAATAAGATATTTCCATGACAAAGAACATCTGAGGAGGGGCTGGGGATTTAGCTCAGTGGCACAGTGCCTGCCTGGCAAGTGCAAGGTCTTGAGTTCGATTCCTGGTACCAGAAAAAAACAAAACAAATAATAAAAAAAAAGAACATCTGAGAAAATTTATGACCACCAAACCAAGACTCCAAAATGTTTTGAAAGACATTCTAGAAAGAGATAACAAGGACTACAATTCCATAAACCCCAATAGAAGGAATCCACCAGGCAAGACAAACAATTAAACAGAGAAAGGGATTAAAAAAAGGAAGCCACAACAGGAAAATAATATGACAAGGATAAGTCAATACACATCAGTTATAATTATCAATGTTAATGGTCTCAATTCACCAATCAAAAGACAAAGATTAATAACAATATGCTGCATACAAGAAACACATTTAATTCAAAAAAGAAACTGATAGGGGCTGGGGATATAGTTCAGAGGCACAAATGCCTGCCTGGCAAGTGCAAGGTCCTGAGTTCAATTCCCAGCACCAAAAAAAAAAAGAAAGAAAGAAACTGATAGACCAAAAGTGAAAGGATGGAAAATGATACTTCATGTGACAGAAACCCAGAAAAAAGTAAGGGTAACTATTCTATTTGTAGACAAAGTGAATTTCAAGCTAAGACTAAGTAAGAGATAAAGGTTACTACATCCTTGTAAAAGAGAACAATCCTAGTGGAAGAGATAACAATCATAAATACATATGCAACAAATACCAGTGCACCCAACTACATAAAATATTAACAGGCATGAAAAATTAAATAAGCACTAATGTAATTGTATTAGGGGATCTCAACACCCCACTGTTACAAAAGGACAGATCAACTAGACAAAAAGTCAACAACGAAATATTAGAACTGAAACAAACTTTGGAACAAATGGACTTAGTAGATGTCTATAGAGTGTTCCACCCCATAACATCTTAAGTAAATGCAAAGGAACTGAAATTATCCCATGCATAGTATTTAAAATTATAATTGAAATTATGCCACACAATGAAATTGGAAATCAATGCCAAAAGAAACCACAAGAACTTCATAAACACATGGAAATTAAATAGCACCCTCCTGAACAGCCAATGGGTCACAGATGAAATTAAAAAACAAATTAGACAGGTTCTACAATTGAATGATAATTACAATACAATATACTGGAACTTATGGGACAAATGAAAGCAGTCCTAAAAGGAAAATTTATATCAGTGAATATCCACAGCACGAATGCAGAGCAAGCACAAATAAACAACTTAATAGTGAACCTCAAATTTCTAGTAAAAGAAGAGTAGGCTAAGCCAAAAGGAGGAAAATTAGAAAGATCAGAGCAGAAATTAACATATTGTTAATTTCTAGAAAAACAATACAAAGAATCAATGAATCAAAGAGTTGGTTCTTTGAAAGATTAAACAAAAATTACAAACTCTTATCCAACCTTATCAAAAAAGGAAAGAAAAGATTCAAAGCCAAGCAATTAGGACTGAAAAGGGTGAAATCACAACAGACCCTGCAGAAATTCAGAAGATCATCTACACCTAATTTGAAAATTTCTATTCTTAATAAGATGGAAAATGGAGAAGAAATGGACAGATTCCTAGATACAGATTACTAGATAACATATTCCTAAATAATCTTTTGATTACCAAACCTAAATCAAGAAAACATAAATATTCTAAATAAACTAATATCAATCAATGAAATCAAAAATATAACTAAAAACCTACCAACAAAGAAAAGATCAGGCCCTGATAGATTCACTGCTGAATCCTACAAGAAATTTAGAGAAGACTTAACACCACTACTTCTCAAAATCTTTAATGAATTGAAAGGGAAGCAATACTCCCAAATTCATTCCTGGAAGCAAGCATCACCCTAATACCAAAACTGGAGAAGAACCCAACCAAGAAAGAGAGGTCAATCTCCCTAGTCAGCATAGATGCAAAAATCCTCGAAAAGATACTGGTAAACAGAATGCAGCAAATCATCAAGAAGATTATATACCATGTCCAAATGGGATTAATCCTAGGGATGAAAGGATGTTCAACATACATAAATCAATAAATGTAATACACCATATTAACAGAACCAAGCACAAAAATCATATGATCAACTCAATAGATGCAGAAATAGTTTTTAACAAAGTCTAACACTTGTCCATGATAAAAACCCTACAGAAAACTGGAAAAGATGGACTTTCCATCAATCCAATAAAAGCCATCTATGACAAACGAACAGCCAATATTACACTAAATGGACAAAAACTGAAAGTTTTCACTCTAAAATCAGGAACAAGACAAGGATACCCACTATCTCCACTCTTATTCAACATAGTTCTGGGAAGTTTAGCCAGAGCAATTAAACAAGAGAAAGAAATAAAAGGAATAATGATAGGAAAGGAAGAAATTAAATTATCACTATTTGCAGATGGCATGATACTCTACATAGAAGACCCCAAAAACTCCACTAAAAAACTGCTAGATTTAATAAACAAATTCAGTAGCATAGCTGGATACAAAGTCAATACTCAAAAATCAATAGTCTTCGTATACACAAATAACAAACTCACTGAGAAAGAAATTAGGGAAACAACACCTTTCATAATAGCATCCAAAAAATGAAATACCTAGGAATCAATCTAACAAAAGATGTAAAAGACCTCTACATTGAAAACTACGGTAGTCTGAAAAAGGAGATTGAAGAGGATATCAAAAAAAGGAAAAATATCCCTTTACTCTTGGGTAGGAAGAGCCAATATAGTGAAAATGGCCATACTTCCAAAACTGTTATAGATTTAATGCAATTCCAATCAAAATTCCAATAGCATATCTCACAGGATTAGAGAAAACAATCCTAAAATTCATTTGGAACCAGAAAAATGAAGAAAAAGAAAAAAAGAAAAAAAATTCATTTGGAACCAGAAGAGACCTAGATGAGCAAAGGCAATTCTGGGCAAAAAGACAAGCCAACGGGCATCACAAACCATGACTTAAAATTATACTATATAGGCTACTGTGATTTAAAAAAAAAAGTGAGCTCAAGGCCAGCCTGAACTGCATAGCGAGACCCTGTTTCAAAAAGACCAAAAAAAAAAAAAAAAAAAAAAAAAAAAAAAAAAACAGCGTGGTACTGGCAAAAAAAGAGACCTGAAGATCAACAGAACAGACTAGAAGACGCAGAAACAACTCCAGATATACTCAGCCACCTTAACTTTGACAAAGGTGATAAACACATTCCCTGGAAGAATTTAATAATAAATAGTGCTCTTTAATAAATGATGCTAGAAAAACTGGCTCTGCACATGCTGAAGATTAAAACTGGACCCATATCTTTCACCATGAACTAAACTCAAAATGGATCAAAGATCTAAATATTAAAACAGAGACATTAAATCTGCTGGAAGATAGAATGGGTAAAACTCTTGAAGACATTGGTGTAGGTAAAGACTTTATGAATAAAACCCCAACTGCACAGGAACTATCACAAAGAATCAACAACTGGGATCTCATCTTATTAAAAAGCTTTTGCACAGCAAGAGAAACCACCAACAGAGTGAAGAGACAACTCACAATGTGGAAAAAAATGTTTGCCAGCTATTCCTCAAACAAAGGATTACTATTGAGAATGTATAAAGAACTCAAAAATATCAGACCTCCCAAATTGAAAGACCCTATCCAAAAATGGGCATCTGAGATAAATACACACTTCTCAGATGAAGAAATACAAACAGCAAATAAATACATGAAAAAATGTTCAACATCACTGGTCATTCGAGAGATGCAAATTAAAACAACACTGAGATTCCATCTCACCCCAGAAAAAAGGGCTATCATCAAGAAATCAACCAATAACAAATGCTGGCGGGGCTGTGGGGAAAAAGGAACCCTTCTCCACTGCTGGTGGGAGTGCAGACTGAGGCAATCACTGTGAAAATCAGTGTGGAGATTCCTCAGAAAACTATGATTGGAGGTCCCATTTGACCCAGGTATTCCCCTGCTGGGTATCTTCCCAGAAGAATTTTTAAAACATCATACCACAGTGATGTATGTGTACCTATCTTTATAGCTGCACAATTTGTAATAGGTAGATCTTGGAAATAACCCAAATGCCCATCAATCAAGGAATGGGTAAAAAAGATTTGGTCTTTTTATACAATAGAGTACTACTCAGCCATAAAGAAAGATAAACTGAAGACTTTTATAGGTAAATGGATGCAACTCGAGACCATACTTGTAAGTGGAATAAACCAGATGCACATGTGCAAACATTGTATTGTCTCCCTAGTGTAAGAAGCCAAAAGAATAAATAAGATCCAAAATGTACACCAGATATTGTAAAATGGGAAGAAATTGTTCAAAAGGAAAGAGAAATTGGCATGGGGAAAAAGACAAAAGAAGGGAAAAGCAAATATATATATATATATTAGTTAATTGAAAAGAAAGGTTTGTGGGGCTGGGGATTTAGCTCAGCGGCAAAAGCGCCTGCCTGGCAAGTGCACGGTCGTGAGTTCGGTTCCCGGTACCGGAGAAAAACCAAAAAAAAAAAAAAAAGAAAGAAAAGAAAAGAAAGGTTTGTGCTAATATTAGTTGGACAATTAACTGTCTATATCTTGTACGCTGAGTAACTAATTTAAAGATGACAATACACAATGTACTAGCCATTCTTACCCTCCAGTTAGCTTGTTTTGAAATTTTGTGGGTTTTTTTGTCTTTAAAATAAAAGACTTAAATAAACTAAAAAAATTCTTAAATTACACTACAGCAGTGATATTCAAATTTTTCTCAGGTATCAAAGTACCTAACTTACAACACTTTTTGTAAAACACCTCTAAACACTGATTAAGCTTCAGAACCAGTAAATAAAGAGCTCTTTGCTGAATCAGATCCTTTCTTCTGCTAGGCTCTGTTACAGCTTGAATATCCTTATCCAAAGACTTAAAACCACAGTGGTTTGGACTTCAGATTTTTTCAGATCCTGCAGTACTGGCAAACACATAATGAAATATGTTAGGGAGGAGCCCAAGCCTAAGCACAACATTCATTTGCTTCATATATATGCTATACACATAGCCTGGTGGTAAATCTACAGTGTTTTCTTTTTGTTTTTGTTTTACACAGTGTTTTTAAACAGCTTCATGGCATGGAATTTTCCACTGTGACATCATATTGGCACTCAGAAAGTTTTGGATTTTGGAGCACTTTGGATTTGGGGTTTTTGGATTAGGGATACTCAACCTATAGATTTGCACCTGAGAAAACGGAAGGGTGGGAATGGGCAATGGAGAGAATCAACCATTACTTGATCTCAGTAGCAAAATTCTCCATCTAGATTACACTGTGGAAGGAGTTCGAGATGCACTGAAAGAGAGACATATGTGCAACTGACGTTGGACCCTTTAATAACTTTCTAACCTTCAGAAGCACCCGTGCCCTAAAGAAGCTCTTCCATCACTAACCCTTCAGATTCAGCCCGAGGGAATGGCAGCTGATGGTCACTGGGGCCTCAGGATAGCAGCAGTCCCTCCTACGGCAAGGTGCACCCATCCTGCAAAGTATGTGAGCACTGGAGAGCCCCAGCCATTGCCTGCCATCACCCTTGCCTCTACCTTCCTCCTGGTTTTCCCTCTTCGCCCAACCCTCACTGATTGGAGTTTCTTGCTGAGCTGCCGTGGCTTCACCCTGGAAGACCATAACAATCTTGCATGACCTGGGCACCGTTCTTGTCACCTTCCCACTCCACACCCTGCACAGCACACTGAGCAGTGACTGCACGCACTCCACTTCTGGTCTGTGCCAAAATAGCCCAGGGCGAGCAGAGAACTCAACAAACATCTGTCCAGACCCTAAGGGACTGACTGCTGTTGGTGCCATTTCTGAGGTTTCATTTCAATGCTCCTTCACAGTGAATACCTCCTACGGCTGAAACAGCAGCGCTCTTGACTTTGCAAGACTTTGTACCTTCTTCTCTGGTTCATTTGTACCTAAAAGGCACCTTGGTCATGGAGATAAGAGGAAGGAGAGAAAGTCAGAGCCCAGCTTGGAGCAGGCCAAGGACCACCACACGCCCCATCCTTTCAAAAATGAATTCTTGCCAGGCGTGGTGGCACACATTTGTAATCCCAGCACTCAGGAGGCTGAGGCAGGAAGATCGTTGCGAGTTCAAGACCAGCCTGGGCTACAATGTGAGCTCAAGGCCAGCTTGAACTGCATAGCGAGACACTGTCTCAAAAAAGACCAAAAACAAAACAAAATGAATTCTTAGCCCAGGAAGCATTGGAAATGCCTTCCCTCCCTACTGCTCCCTCTCTTGTGGAAATGTAAAAATAAGGCTTCTTGTGACTCATAGATAAGCAGCTTCAACAGGTTTGAGATTGCCCGGAAAGGAGGGAGTGCCAGAAGGGCCAGAGCATTATCTTCTGTCCTTGGAAGAAAGAACATCTGGTGTTGACACAGATATCTCCCCCTCCCCTTGTCCATAAGCAGAAAAACTCTGCATTCCTGTACACTATATATCATAG
>NW_004955496.1:5698121-5765162 GCF_000276665.1 Chinchilla lanigera | reverse complement strand
GTCTCTTGGAGTCTTCCTTCACGCGGCGAGTGTCTCAACCCTAACACTCTCTCTTCTTTGTTAATACGCTAACACTATCTGCTTATTTAACTGCTTCACATTGTGAATTTTCGTGACAGATCACTATCTGTATCCATTACATCTCTGAAAAATACACCTCTACTTTCAAATGATCAACCCATTTCTTCACCAAGGAGAAGACTCAGAAAGAAAAGCTGGAGGCACTGGACTCGGCTTACCATAGACAGGGAAGAAAGTCAAGTGGCTCAGATGGCAAACGTTGAAGGCTTCAATGCTGACATCTCTCCAGATGCCCTGGGTGGGGAAGGAGGGGCCCCAGTCCCAGCTGAAGGAACACTGCTCCTGCCACACAAGGGAGAAGATGGTGCTGACCGCGCTGGTGCACACAGTGTGAGACACCACCTCCAGAATGCTACACGAGTACACCAGTAGCAAACGCCAGAGCCAGTGACTTCACCAAACCAAACTCCTGGCCTCTGGTTTCCAGAGGCCACACTGCCAAGACCAAGCTGTGTGGCCTCTTCTGCATCCCTGCTTGGCCTGCAGATGGCCCTTCTCAATATGTCCTGTGCTCAGGCATCCTCAGGGTCTCTCTGTTGTCCAAAGCCACACTGCTCATCCAAGATCCCACCCAGCAGGGGCTGGGGATTTAGCTCAGCGGCAAAGCGCCTGCCTGGCAAGCGCAAGGTCGTGAGTTCAGTTCCCGGTACTGGAGAAAAAAACCAAAAAAAAAAAAAAAAAAAAAGATCCCACCCAGCTTAACTTCCTCAACTGACATAATCACCTCCTTAAAGACTATCACCAAATACAGGGATGTCCTAGAGCACAGAAGTTAGGAGTTCAACGTAGGAGTTATGGGGACATAATTCAGCCCATATGTGTGTGTGTGTCTGTGTCTGTGTGTCCACATCATGTACAGCCCTCTGGAAGCCCACAATTATCCCCTCTAGTGTCTACACCCACATGCAGTACCCTCCCTTGAGGGCTTGGATCTAGACAGTCACTTCCAGCCAACCTATGGTACATGTGTTATTTGTTTTTCTTTTAAGATAACAGATGTTAATGTATAAGTTGTTTTTTGCCAAGCACGGTGTCGCACACCTGTAATCCCAGCATTTGGTAGGCTGAGGCAGGAAGATCACTGTGAGTTTGAGGCAAGCCTGGGCTACATAATGAGTTCAAGGTCAACCTGAATTACAGAACGAGACCCAGTCTCAAAAAAAAATGAGTTGTTTCTCCTAAACCAAACCTTCATTATTCAAGTTTAATTGCAGTGTTGGCACTTCGTGATAAGTGGGTTTGGAGTTGCAGTTTGGGCACTCATCTCTAAAAGGTAATCCACTGCTGCACTAGAACATAATAACGGAGGTGCTGTCACTTTCAGAATCGGGTGGAAGAGCACAAGGATGGTGCCCAGCACTGGTAAGGGGCTGCTGAAAGGCGGGGCCCCACCTAGGTGGGGCTGCGAAGAAAGCAAAGGCAGAGGGGACTTATTCCACACAGAGGGAGTGGAAGAGCCCAAGGATTGGTGAAGGAAGAAACATTTTCTTCCAATTGATGAGTAGCAGAGTGCTTGCTTAGCACGGGCAAAGCTCACAACTCAATCCCCAGCACCACAGCGGGGGAAATCCTAATGCCATCTGGAATGCTAACAGGGTCATGTGCTAGGATAACTTCAAGTCCTCTAGACTGGACAACAACTCCAGGAAAAACAACCACCTGCCTGATTTTCTTATCTTTCTGTTAGATTTTATGAGAACCTAGCAGTCACATATGAGACTGTGTCAGCAAAACATACTACCTTTGCAAAAGACTGCCTGGTCTCAAGAATCACTAACACATTCTCACAGCTGGTGACAAGTGTCATAAATCTACTATGTTAAAAATTAATCTGTAAAGTCACCTACACATTTTTCTTCTTTTTCTAATGTCACCTAAGTCCTAAAACATGCTTTAGGAAGAAGATCTAAAAAGATGTAGATTATCTACAAAAAGTAAGCTAATCTTTTGGTTCTTCCTTCAATTTTTTTTTTTTTTTGAGACAGGTTCTATGTATTTCAGGCTTTTCGCAATTCTCCTGCCTCAGCCTCCTGAGTTCTGGGATTGCAGCAGTGTGCCACCATGGCTGGCCTCTTGAGCCTCATTATAGGGTCTGGAAAAAGATTCAACTTCTGAACTGGCAAGGTGAGTCTTCAAACAGCATTTCCTACACCCAACATCGCATCCTCAGAGGCAAAGCCCTGACCTGAGCATACTACCTTTCGGATGAAGTTGACGTGGCACTCGCCATGCTGCTGGGGCGGGGGGCAGTCAGGCGGCACCGGGAGCCCGGTGTGGGCTCTGCTCTCCTGCGCCGCATACAGCACTGCCGACTGGAAACGTAGCTCCAGGGAGCTCACATCTCTGGCCATACTGGTGATGTCAAAGCTCTGGAACAGGGGAAAGCAGGTAAAATCCTAGGTTAAGGTAGAACACTTGGCAGATGCATAAAAAGGTTTCAAATCTTTGACTTCCCTGGTAGAGGGCCCCTCTCCAAAACCAGTACAAGGCAACTGCCCACTTTCCATTCTCACTAAGCCTGTGCTCCTACCCACGCAGGTTTCTAGGTTTCCTCCTGTTTTTACTGATGGGCCGGGTAAACAGCAGAAAATCTCCAGCCTGGAGTGTCTGTTCCCAGCGTGTGCACTCGGCTATCAGCCACCAAGGGTTCCGAGACATCTGCTACCAACCTTGAGTTCTGGAACACACAGCATGAGTCCCCGAGTCATAAGCTATTGCTGTTTTCAAAAGGCTACCCTTGAAAGGGAAGGGAGATCAGGAAACAGCCTCCTAGTGGAATTTCCCAGAAAGAAAACATTTTCTCTGAATAATCATTTGTCAACTGTCATTCCCATGAAAGTCTGTATCCCCAGACAAGAGAGAAAATAGTGCTGTCAAGCATTTGCTATGTGCCAAGCACTTGCCAACCACTCTTCCAATTCACCTATCAAATCCCCTCGATCACCTCCTTGGGACTGGTAAGGCTCCAGCCTCCTTCAAACGTGGCCGCTGAGAAATACAGTAACTTACCCAGCTAGTGCCTCAAAGAGCTCACACCTGTCACGTGGCCAATTACACTTATGCCTTTCTCCAATCACAAAAACAGCACGAACACACATGACTAGGATTAGCCTGAGGTTATTATGTACTTACATATCTACGGAACATGTTGTCTGTTTTCCCAACAAAGACATTATTGAAGAAGATTTCTGCCACTGTATCAACTCCCTCAAAAACCAAATTTACTTTCTGCCATTTGCTAAAAAAAAAGAAAAATTTGTTAAAATATAAGATGTATAAAACACTAACTTAGACATCTTTTTGTAATTAGGAACTAAAGAAATAAATATTTCACAGATAAAAATACATTTTTAAAAATACATTCTTAAATAGCAGCTTCCAATACAACTTTCAGGAGTATTGGTTTAACACATGTTCTTTGAGTAATCTAGTTTATCTTTCTCTATAGTGTATCAACCAATTGCCATAAAGTCAAGAGCACACTTATAGTTTCCAATGCAAAATTTTATTTTATTTTATTTTATTTTATTTTATTTAGTTAATTCATGATGTTCTTATGAGAACCAAGTTGAATAACTGACACAGACTTTTTCACAAATTATTACACACACTGATGCTAAGAGAACATGTTAAGCAGCAACCAGTATCTGTGAGTGAATATTATGGGCCCAGTACTCCGAGCTCCACAGGGAATCTGAACTAAGGGGTCTGCAATCCAGTTGTCACCCAAGCCTAACACACAAGAGACAGAAACTTTCTGTCTTTCCTGTTATCTACAGTGATGGCTTGTGCTGGACAGTGATTAGGGCTATTAGAGTCTGTCTCATAAATTAAGACTTTAAGGAGAAGACAAGAACTTAAAGACCAGATTAAGATGTGGTATAGCCATGCAACAAAACATCATTCAGCAAAAAAAGGAGCTCAGCACTGACACATGCTGCATTGTGCCAAGTGATAGCACCTGTCACCAAGAGCCACATATGTTACCATTCCGTGTACATGAGGCTTCCAGACCAGAAAGTACGTCAGCATTTGCCTACAGCGCCAGTAGAGGTGGGAGAAGGATGATGACTCTCTTTTAGGGGTGAGGACAATGTTCTAAAATTGATTACAGTGATGATTGCACAATTCTGTGAATACACCAAAAACCACAGAACTGATTTCTACTTGCAATGAGTGAACTGTATATTATGTGAATTATACCTCAATAACAAGTTGTTTATTTTTTTAAAAAGTATAAATGCCTTGGTAAAGGAAAAACACCCAGAGAAAGTACTCACAGCATTAATTACTTTAAAGTAAAAGACCTGGTGCACACCTGTAATCGCAGCACTCGGGAGGCTGAAGCAGGAGGATCACCACGAGTTCAAGGCCAGTTTGGGCTACATAGCAAGTTCAAAGCTAGCCTGGACTACATAGTGAGACCCTGTCTCAAAAATAAATAAATAAAAGATTTGATTCAGACACCTGCTTAGGGCTGGGGTGTACAGGTGGGTGGGGGCTGGGCAGACAGTGAACCAGGAATAGCAACACCTGGCAGGATCACGCACAAGCAAAGACAGGAGCCTCATGTGTTAAGAAAAAGAAAGGTACTTCCCCTTCTTCAAGGGGAAGAAAGGTAAGGAAAAGAAAGGTACGTCAAAAGTACATCATGGCAAAAATCAGTATTTTGGGCAGGTAAATCTAATGCCTCTACATAGGGAAGACCAGATTAAAAAAACAAAGCTAGAAATGTACAGGCAGTTTCAGCTTTTGCCAGGCACTCACTTCTGGGCAACGATGAAAACTTGGAAATGAGCAGGAAGGGGCTCAACCAAGAAAAATGTTAGAGGCAATTCAGATTCAGGATGTTATAGCTGATATGTGGATGATCCCCAAAGCCTCACGTGCTCACAGGTGGGGCTTTTGGGAGTGACTGGATCATGGGGGTATGATACTGGATTATCGCACTGATTGGTCTAGCACAGTTCTGGGTGTGGATGATGGACTTACTGAAGAGGGAAGACCCACCCTGGGTGTGGGTGGCACCCACAAATATGCAGGCTGGATGGAATAAAAAGAGAAAAATGGAAGGCTCCCTCCCTTCTGCCTGCCCTGCCATGGACTGTTTCTCCTCTGTTGTGCCTCTCTGCCATACTACCCTGCCTTGGAGCCAGCCGACTATGGACTGAAACCCCTACAAACCATGAGCTAAATAAACCTCTCTTCCTTTAACTTGTGGGTGTTGGCTATTTTGTCCCAGCGACAGCTAAGATAAGCAACAGCTAAAATAGAGAGGTGAAGAAAAGACCCAAGAGCCCAACCACTGTAGTTTCTAAAGTGGTGTAACATCAGGAGAGACGCAAGGCTGTCATGACCTAAACTGATTAGTGAAAGGGAAAGTCAACTGGTTGAATTTTGGAGATGTGGAGCCCAAAGTAAAGCAGGACTATGTTAAGAGATATTTCAGGTTTCTTCTAAAGCCTGGAGCAGCAAAGTAACTTCAAGATAATTGTGCACAGTATTCTATTTTTAAGACTAGTATTTTTATAAAATTTTCATATAAAACAGAGGATTTTTTACTTTAATGATAATGGCAGTACTGTATATGCCCTTAGATTATATTCTGCTTCATACAGAAGCATTTGTTTATAATAACACAGAATTTTACTGAAAACAACACAAGACCTTCTTTCATGACCTCAAGTCACAGTATAAGGACAAGGCCATGATCTCAGTGGCTGGTCAGCATCACACAGAACAAATGCTATACCTTTCACTCTACTTAACCATACTCCACATATACGGTACAGACCCTATTGGTTACTAGGGGGAGGGAGGTGTTTACATAGAAATATTGGCCAAGTCTAGGCAGCTGTGACAGAACTGAAAATGCCATGGCTGATGACCAGGGGCACCATCCTTACACAAAATAAAACATAAATTATATATTTACTCTTACAGTAGAAGATTTAATCTGAGTTAATGCTCTGATATATAACATAAGCAAACAAAAGAAAAGAAGAAAAGCTCAAGTAATGATGAGTACAGTATACATGCAAGTGTGTACACACCTGATATCAAAGGGGAATTTAAATTCATTGATATATGTCCAGTTGTCCAAGGAGATCCATCGGTAGTTAAGGTCATTAAATCTGTAGTAAGGGTCCTGTTCAGACAGGGGAAAAAATACAGTAGATAACTACCTATGCAAAAATCAACATAAAATAAACAGACAGCTACTGATCACCTAAAAATTAATGAACATTTGGCCCAGGAATACAGAAAAGTTAGATCACCAACACTAAAAAAATATGAGGGGAAAAATTCAAACCTGAAAGACACCTGAATTCGGACACCTGAAAGAGTTGTAAGATATAAACAACATAGTTTTGTAGATTTTTTTTAGTGTTTTGTTTTTGTCTTGTTTTTTTGCTTTTGCTTTTTTGAGACAGGGTCTCACTATGTAGTTCAGGCTGGCCTTGAACTCACTGTGTAGGCTAAACTGGGCCCAAATGTGTGGTGATCCTCCTGCCTCGGTCTCCTGAGTGCCGGGATTACAGGCATGTAAAACCATGGCTGGCTATATAGTCTCCTTATCAAAGAACCTGCATGGAGATTGAGGTCAGCTGCTCTTGCTAAACCAGACCCCTGCTCCAGCTGGCCCCCGGGGAGCACAGGTCCTCCACCACCCCTGACATCAGCAAAACATACGCTCCTGGGGCTCCCCTTGCATTTCACACGTTATCACACAGCCTGACTAGGCGGGCACAGAGAGGGCCTCTACAGAGGAGCTAAGGCAGCACACACTGCGCCACCTCCAGACTCAGAGTCCCCAGGATGCAGATCATGTCAGCCACAGGCATAAGGCCACTCACTGCTGCTGCTAGTGGCCAGAAAGCTGGAGTCACCTGAGCCCATAAACAACAGAGGCTGCCTTCCCTCCACCTGCAGGGATGACATAGCCCAAAGCCTGAGACCAACTCCTGCCCTTAGCGATGGCTTCAAGCTGTCCTCACAGCTTGGCCCACCCACCTGCACGTGCAGCCCTGTATCCTTACATATTCCTCCCACCCATTCTCTACCTTCCCCTTTCAGAGAGGACGCCTGGGCAAGAGCAGAACTGAAAGCAGGAAGTGAGTTTTTTGGTTCATCTGTGACGGTCATCACAGCTCCAGAGAAGGAGCAGGGTAGGTCCCAGCCCTGTCACTTTGCAGGTACAAGACCAAGGTTTTCCTTAGAGACAGCCACCCAGATGGAGAAGGAAAAGCCAGCATCACTTCAGGTGCGAGATGGAGGACCACACTGGGCTGGTCTAGGCACCTGGGAGCACATTCAGATCAAGACTGGGAGAGATCTTTCAATAGGCGGCCAGGGGAGAGAGTAACTGATAAACCTTAGTAAGAACTGACAGTCACCAAACCGATTTTTAAGATCTAGTGAATGGCAAGGTTTAAATCTGTTAAATGGTATGTTTCAGGCTGGTCCAACTTCCTCTATCTCTACTCTTCTCACCCCCAGCACCCCAGCTTTCCAGTGAATAAGTGTTTAAGACACAGTTTGAAAGAGTCACTCTAGTGCTGAGTCTGACCACATGTCTGACCAGCCTCATTTCTAACATTGCAGTCTGGACCTCATCCAGCACGGTTATAAACGTCAGGAGGAGAGAAGGGGGACCTCTCAGCTATGACGCTGCATCCTCAGCCCGAGGTTGGCAAGCCATGTGGCTGGCAGAGCACGTCCCATCCTTCTCGGCTAACTCCTTACCACATGGCGAGCTCCGGAGGGCAAGCTTCTGGATATATTTGTAGAACACATGAACAGAGTTTAACATTCAAATGGTTTTCCTCCAGCTCAAAAGAACCCAAGTGAGGCAGCTTCGTACTGTTCCAAATATTCAACCTTCTGGAAGCTCCAGAACAGCCCAGAAGGCCTCTGCACTGCCCTCCAGCAGACCCGAACAAGCCCAACACGGAGCCAAGCATTCTCAAGGCCGCCAACTTTAAGAACACAGGCAGATCGACAAACAGCCATTTCTCCTGCAAACAGCTGACTCCACCAACTGAGAGAGTACACAAGGAAGTCCTCCCTGCTTAACCCCCAACAAGAAAAACCGTCTGCAGGACCTCACATTAGCCAACCCAGTTTCTTTTCCTACCATTCACTTCCTTGTTTCTATCTTCAAACCCACTCTCTGCCATGGGCTGGTGGGAACGCTCCATCTACTTTAGAGATCAGAAGGCGTTCTGATTTATGAATTATGAATAGAAATTAATTCAATCTTGTTAAATTTTGTTGAAACTTGTTGAAATTTTGCCTTTTGACATGGAAAAGGCAAAACCATGCAGATAGTAAAAGGATGGGTGGAGGTCAAGGGGTGGGAGAGAGAGAGGGGTGAATCTGTAGGGCAGCCAGGCCATTCTGTGTGGCTCTATGGTGGTGTATGTGTCATCATACAGCGGCCCAATCCCACTGGCTGTACCAGCAAGGGAGCCCTCTTGTGACTGTCCTAAGTGTGCCGCTCTGGAGGAAGACATTGTCAGTGGGGACACTCTGCATGGGGACAGGAGGTATACAGAACTCTGGACACTCCAGTCAGTTTTGCTGTGAATCCCACACATGTTGTTTTTAAAAAGTCAATTAAAACTTTTGATCTTACTAAAGGAAAATACTGTACCAAAAATAAAAAGTTGCAGAGACATAGATCACATTTATAATAACTACTCCCAACACTCATCAACTAGCTTAACTGGCTCCATGTTAGTCTCACACCTTTGATCATACTACAATTCTGCACCAGCACCTTGGGGAAACCTCCCATGCCTGAGGACACACATAAGTCACCAAGTCCTTGAGCAAACTGATGGCCTTAGCCAGTGATGGCACTGCAGGTGAGCTGTCAACCACATCCTGCCTCCTATCTTCAAAACTTTCCACTCCTATCTTCACAATAAACATGTACAGGGAACATCTTTTTTTTAGAGGAAGAACCTAATACCCCAAGAGGTGAAGTGAGTTTCCAGAGGTCCCATGCCAAAACAGAAGTGCATCCAGGAATGAAACCAGCTTAGTCCAATGCTAAGGCCATGTGCTTTCAACCAGACTTCAAGGCTCCATGCCAGTGTGCTTACGCTTCTGTATCAGTTGATCTCTACAACAGCAATATCAACAAGTGTGACCCTGCTGGGTAAGCACTGTCATCATCCCCATTGTCTAACAGAGGCCAAAGCTCAGAGTCAAATGGCCAGTGAGTAATGGAGTACTGACAGACTCAGGCTATATGCCTTGTGCAGTCATGAGTCTCACAAACACCACCACCAGTGACACTGTCAGAGTGACTCACAAAGCCAGACCGTGAGGTCAGCATGGCGGGTGCGTGCCTGCACTAGTTACTTACAACTGACATCCACCCTCCTCACAGGACATCATCAAGCCATGTGTCACTGCAGCATGCACGAGTCCTGCTTCTGAGTAATCTCTGGGCGCCACCTGCTACCTCTGCTGCCAGCCATGGGACCACTGCCCACGTACAGACTTTCCACTCCCACACGCTGCTCCACTCCAACCACTGGCTCTACCTCAGACACAGCGACTGCAGAGTTAAATGGGGGAGGATTTTAGAACCATTCCCCTTCATAGGCATCATTCTCTGGAACATTTAGATAAAAATAAGTAAATAAATGTTAAGAAACCACTTACACGAAAACAAGCAAAAATGAACAATATATTGATTAAGAGTTACAGATATTTGGTCAAACCTTAATGTGTAAAACGCAAGACAATGATAATTCAGAATAGCAGTACTATGACGTGTGGCTCAGGCACCCCAGATGTCTACTTGGTGCTGCTCAGCCCCAGCTTGGTACTTGGGAAGCACTGGAAATGCCAATAGCTGGGGCCTGGAAGGAGGCCTCCCAGCCACTGGCATGTGCTCTGCAGGGACCATGGGTCCCCCAGCCCTCCCTCTTCCTGCTTCCAGCTGCCTGGTCAAGAGGGAGCAGACAGTGCCACAGGACGTGGTACCACAGGCCAAACAGCAGGCACCTGATCACAGACTGAAAGGTGCTGGGCTAATGCCAAAAGAACCCTTTCTCCTTACTAGGCAATGATCGCAAGGCTGCACAACCACGGAAGACACTGACCCAAGGTGAACTCCAGGGCAAGTGGGCAGTGGGACTGGGGAGCGGCAAGTGCACAGATACTCTTTGATTACCAGACTATAAACACGTGTGCATATAATTTCCTGTGATCAGGCACCTGATCACAGACTGAAAGCTGCTGGGCTAATGCCAAAAGAACCCTTTCTCCTTACTAGGCAATGATCGCAAGGCTGCACAACCACGGAAGACACTGACCCAAGGTGAACTCCAGGGCAAGTGGGCAGTGGGACTGGGGAGCGGCAAGTGCACAGATACTCTTTGATTACCAGACTGTAAACACGTGTGAGTATAATTTCCCATGGATCAAGTACTGCATAATAGAAAATGAACAAAATGTTCTTCTGGCAAGCTGAGGCACCCAAAGGAGGTGAGAGTGTTTGTGCACTCCACTCAGAAAAAGCTGAGCTCCCCAGCCTCAGTTTCTGCTCTGAGGCTGCATGGCACAGCCCAAGAATCAGACCGAGGACTGGATGTCACTGTCAGCCTGAATGTCACTGTTACCTAAAATTCTGCTGCGGGTACATGTTGCTTCTAGCGCAGTTCTGGGCAAAGATGCTGCAGTTTAAGAAGGCTCCTCATTTATCTGACCAGAGATTGCTATTTAGCAGGAAAAACAAGACAGGTGATTTGCTTAGCTCACTTCCAGGTGCCAAGCATCTCGTCAGGGGCTTAGAGGAAACACATGCTCCCCTCCACATGCTCCAGGGTGGCTCTGGGAGCCAGGACACTGACACTTGGGGGATCTGCACCAACAGGAGACTCAGGTGGGAGGAGGGGGGTCACACCCGGTATTTACTGCCTCTGAGATGGGGCCAGGAGGTGCACTGGGCTCCAGTTTGGGCCTCAAAGCTAGGGACCTTGAGAAACTGCGAGGCGCTGACATCTGTCTGCCTCTCCATTCTGGAACAGAGATAAGAACTGTGCATTCAGCCTCTCAGAGTCAGCAGAAATTGGCAAGAGGCGATTACCAAAGGCGCTCAGAGCTGCTCTCGCCATCATGCGAGCATGCGATAGTGACAGCTGTGGTTTCTGCTCCAGGTACCAATCTGAGACGATTTCTAATACAGAGCAAGTTAAAGAGAAAGGTCAGTCTGAAACAACACACACAGAATGCTGTCACCTACGTGGGAGACAGGTAAGTCTACACCTGATAAACAACCCACCTGTCCACAGAAGACACTGGGAACGGCCAGCAAGGGAAGGCAGCTGCTGCACTGCAGGCCAGGAGACTGAAGGAGACTTGCTTCTCATTACACATTCTACCTCAAAAGCTGTTAGCATTTACATCTTTTACCTATTTCTTTTCTTTTGTCTTTTTTTTTTTTTTTTTTTTTTTTTTTTTTTTTTTTTTTTTTGGTCTTTTTGAGACAGGATTTCACTTTGCAGTTCAGGTTGCCCTTAAACTCACTTTGTTGCCCAGGCTGGCCTTTAACTCGCAGTGATCCTCTTGCCTCAGTCTCCCAAGTACTGTGATTACAAGTGTGTGCCACCACACCCACCCTTTTTACCCATTTCTAAAATCAGTAAAACTAACTGTGCTCTTCTAAAAAGAAACTGAAGCTGACAGCAGCAGAAATGTCTAGGAGAAAACGGTTATAAGACACTGCAGGTTGGACATACATGATCCAGTATCCAAAAGTGTTCTGGACTCAGAACCGAACCAAGGTACCGACCGACAAACACCGGAGCACACGGATGGCCAATTGAGATTTTAGAATGAGCCTTTATTAGCTGGCCAGCAACTGACTGAGAGCCTCCACGCAGGATAGGATCAGGTCAGCAGCAAACCAGGTGTGAGAGCAGCTTTTAAGCCAAAAAACCACATCCTGCTTGGCAAGCGAACTCTTTGTGAAGCAGTCTTCCCAGAAACTATAGAAACTTTAGGAAACTTACAAGAAGGGAACGACACGTCTCAGGGAGTTTCGAGGAGTGGCTAGAATGTGGAACGAAGCAGGTAGGAGAATAGGGTAATCAATAATCTTTTTTTCCTCATGTTCTTTGTAAGGCCATGCATGTCCCTTGTGAGGCCTTTACAAAAAGTATGAGGGCTGAGAAGAGGAAAAAAAAGGAAAAAAAAAAAAAAAAAACCAATGCACCAAGATTCTGGGCCTAGTTCACAGAGAAAACACTCATGCTTTTATGAGAAATAGGTGCAGTAACAGAAACTAAGGGCTGGTAAGATTGCAAGAAGAGAGATATGGGTGTCTTGAGTTCCACAAACCGCGAGGACATTCAGGGAAGAGGTTGGAGCAGAACTTCACCCTCTTCCTGGCAATCAGGAAGGTGGTAGCCAGAGATCAGCAACTGCGCCACACTGACCCACAGAAATGGTTAGAGACTTCCAAAAACAGAGTGGAGAGAGAAGTGAGATGTGGACTGACTCTCAGGAAAAGCCCGCCTTTACTGAAACTTTAGCAAATGAAATGTTTCTGGTGGCATATTTTGGACTACAATACAAGGGGTGATTGAACAATAGGGTGAATGTTTAAATTAAAAAATTGTATTACATTAAAAAATATATTGGCATGAATGCCCTCAAATCCTGCTGCTCACTTGGAACACACTCATCCCAATATTCTTGCCACTTTTTGAAGGAGCTCTAGAGTCCTCTTTCGTGAGTGTCTTTACAAGGTCTGATCAAAACTGCTGTGAAGGCCACTGCCATACAGCATCCAAGGGAAAGGCAGGCTTGTAAAAACATGACCATGTATCTTCACCCTCCTTATTCATAGGAGCTGGTACCATGCGACTTCTGGCTCTTCCCCAAAGTCAAAATGACCAGGAAAGATAAACATTTTTAATCTCTTCAGGACACTGACCCAGCCTCCCCAGAGCAACTAAAAGCATTCCAGAAAAAGGACTTCCAGAACTGCTTCAGTAAGTGTTGGGAACAGTGGGCAAGGTGGGGGGAGGATTTTGAAAGAGATGAATGGTAATGTCTTACTGTAACAATGTTTTTAAATTTAAACACACACTCTATTTTATGACCAACACTCATAGATTGTGCTTTTGTCATTACTTCCCTTGGACATTTTAAAATTAAAATAAGAATCATCTTCCTTAATCTCGAGGTTTTTATAGGTAAATGGATGCAACTAGAGACCATACACATAAGTGAAATAAATCAGACCCACAGGTGTAAACATTGTATTGTCTCCCTAGTGTAAGAACCTGAAAGAGTAAATAAAACCCAAAACATACAATAGATATTGTGAAAGAGAAAGAAACTGCTCAAAGGAAGGAACAACTAGGATGAGGGAAAGGAGAAAAAGAAAGAAAGAAGGAAGGGGGAAAAAAATATATACATATATGTGGATAGCTGGAATAACTGTACTGCTGATGTCTAATGGTTTACTGAAAGAAACAGTTAATGCTTAATTTTTTGACCAATTTTGCAGGCTTATATCTGGTAATCTGAACAACTAATATGAAGAAAACAATATACAATATAACAACCATTGGTGAATTGCTACCATCTTGTCTAGTGAAGCTCTGTATCGTTTCTAATTTTTTTTTTAATTCTCTTTAATGGTTTGATCAATTTGGCATTCTTACATCTTGTAATTCTAGCAACCTCGTTGAAGATAACAATATGTACTATAACAAGCACTGTTCATTCCTATCATTTTGCTCTGAAACCCTGTATCATTTTTTTTTTGTTTTGTTTTTGTCTATGTTGTTGGTATTTTGCTATTGCTCTTTTTTTATTATTGTTAGTCTCTTTAAAATTTAAAAAAAAAATCTTCTTTGCTATTTACCCTTCTTGCCAGCTGGCACCACGTGTTGATGAGATGCAGGTCTGGGTTTGAATCTTTGCTCCCTCATGTATTGGACGCATGATCGTGGCAGTCACTCCCTGGGCTCAGTCAGTGTGAACAGAGCGATTATACCTTTCCAGGGGCGTGTGATGGGAACTGTCTGAACAAGGATGCTGAGCGGGCCAAGAACAATGCTGTGCACATGGAAGACACCAAATAAATACTACATGAAAACAGATTTTATAGTCTAGGTGAATGATATACACAGGCATGTGACAAGCACCTAAAACTCAGCCCTCAAGTGGCTCAGGATTTGGCTGAGTGAAGGCAACCTTCCCACACTCTAAATGTCTCATGTGGTATCAAACAAGGAAGTACATGTTTCTCCAGGACAGAGAATTCAGAACTTTTTTAAATAATTTTTTAAACAAACAGGAGTTTAATAAAGGCTTCATAGTTCCCCCTTCTAGAAATGGATGTCATACACTGATAACTAGTTCCATTTAAAGTTAAATTTAAATTTAAAATGCTGAGTCACTAGGTAATTTATTTCCTTAATGTCATACATGGTTTATGAAGTCAGCCTTTTAGCAGACAGAAGGATCATTAAGTGAGACCCTTTCTGAAAGCCCTTGAGCTCATTTCACATCGTAAAATGATCAAATAAAGCCCAACATTCCATTCAAAAGTATCTTAAGACCTATATGGAAGGTTGGTGTAACAGCCAGAAAAGCAGCTTCTGTTGTCAGAATAAATTTACGTTTAGTCATGTGGGCCATCACCTTGGGACTTTCCAGTGGGAAACACACCAGAATATTTCATGAGCAATGGTAGTATCGTGGCTATGTTTAAAAAACGTCCTTATCTTTCAAAGAGCTATTCCAAGTGTTTGTGGGTGCAAAGATAGGATATTTAAAAGTGCTTCAAAATGATAAGAGATGGCATAGCAGATGGTGGAAGAAACAAAATTAGCCAGGAATTAGTCACTGTTGAAGCCAGGTATGGGTAAACGGGAATGCATTTTGCTATTCTCTCCATGTTAGTATTAGTTTGAAGTTCACTGAAATAATAAGTTCAAAACTTGTTTACATGGAAATTGCTTCTTTGCAACTTAAAAAATACAAAACTGTCTATTCACCCACACTGGCGTGTAAGTGATTAGGACGCATTCATGAATGAGAACCTGTGGACTGGGGTGTTCCCTCCCTAGGCAGACTGATAGCTCCAGGGTAATCTTATAGTTTATATTTTATAAACTTACACATCTAAGAAATGCCCTCCTTTGATCATTTGACCCAATTACCTGTGAAGAATATAAGGTAATAATAAAATGTAGAGAAAAAATACTAAACATCTGGTCCCTACCACTTTTTAGTATGTGTGTACATTTATATATTTGTAACATATTTTCTTCTATTTTTTAAGTGTAGATTTTGAATAAGAATACATTTTATAATGGAGCTTATGTAGTCAATAAAAATTATTCTGGATTTATATTTATAGGTATGGATAGAGATTAATCATACATTTTATGGTTAAAAATAGCTTACAAAGAATCTGAAAAGGTGAACATTAAATATTTTACAGCAATTAATTTTTCTTTAATATGTTTTATTGGGTTTTATTCTTTATACTTTCTGCATTAAGTTTTTGTACCATAAGCATTAAACTTTTATAATGTCTTTTAAAAGATTAAAAAAGAATAACAAAATTACATTAGTATATAAGAATTTACCATATGATGCAAGTAATATTTTCATATTAGTGGACAAAAAAGAAATACACTCAAATAATAGTGTAACAGGAAATCCCACCCCCACAGCCAGCATACTTCAGCTTGTTAGCTGCCCAGGTAATAGTTCCTGTTCCAGTTCCGGTTGCTTCTGTCTCTTAGAAATACCTGGTCACTGTGATGCATAGCTGGTCACTATGACACATACTGTAAGAACCAACCTCCCAATTGACAAGCCACTCTGCCTCTGTACTTCCTGTTTGCTTATCCAATATAAGCCCTAGACCACCAGAGATCAGCACCTGGTACTCTAGGAATGATCCATCCCGACCAGTGCCCGTCAACATGAATAAATCTACCTCCAAATCCTGGATGTCGTTTTGGTGTTTCTGCTTGCCGTTGCAAGAGGATATAATCAACCTGACAGCCATTTGAAAAACTTCCAATGGATTAAAATTTTAAATATAAAAATATCATAAAAATAAGAGTGGGGTGGATTTCTAATCCTATACCTGCCTTGGTTCGGATGTGATCTGTCCTCTACAGGTTTGTATGTCACAAACTCAGTTCCCAGTGTGGACTCTGAGAGTTGGTGGGCCCTTTAAGAGGCGTGGACCCGTAGAGATTGTTACTGGCCCTGCCACATGATCAGGCATCTCTCACACTCTGCCCCCATCATGCCATCCACCATGACCTGACACAGTCAAAGAGCCCAGGCAAGAACTAGCAGTGCACTGTTTATACCTTCAGCCTGCAACACTGCTCGGTGGAGTAAACCTCTTTTATGATATACTCACCCTCAGGGGTTTCACTGTAGTAAAGGAAAACAGACTAATAAACTACCAAAGACAGATACCACCACGAAAGAAAAAGCTTAACATATTTCAATATATGAAATGTTAAAGCACCTACATGACAAAAAAATCATCAATGAGCCAGGTGTCGTGGCACATGCCTGTAATGCCTGTACTTGGGAGGCTGAGCCAGGAGGATCATTGCGAGTTCAAGACCAGCCTGGGATACAAAGTGAACTCTAGGCCAGCCTGAACTACAAAGTGAGACCCTGTCTCAAAAAGACAAAAGAAAAATCATCAATGCAAGCAAAATTTTTGAAAATATGTAACAAGTTAAAGAGACCTTAAAATATATACTTAGCAGTATACAAAATCAAGATTTTAAAAATTGCTTTTCTATACACCAATAATGAACTAAGGAAGAAATCGGGAAAATAATTCCATCCACAATAGCTAAAAAAAAATTTTAAATTTTGGATTTTTTAAAAACTAGGAATGAAGAAGGTAAAAGAGCTCTACAGTCAAAATTACAGAACTCTGAAGAAAGGATCTAAAGACACCAGAAGAGGGAAAGCATCCCCATATTTACAGATTTGTAGAATTAATGTTGTTAAAGACCCATATAACCAAAAGTGATCTATAGAGTCAGTGCAATCCCCAACAAAATACCAGTGACATTCTTCATAGAACTACAAAAAAATCCAAAATTTCATACAGCAACACAAACGACCCAGAGTACCAAAACAACCCTAAGCAATAAGAGCAAGGTCAGAGGCATCAGAGCAGTAGTTATCTCCAGAAGCTGGGCTTCCAACTTCTCTTTCTTTTTATTCATCTATATTTTCTCATTTATCATGTTGAAAAAAGCTTAGAAAAAAAAAAATCTTTTCAAAACTCACACTCGTGAGAGACTACACAGGAACACTGAGAACATTCCTAATAAAATAAAAAAAAAAACCTATGCCCTCGATTAGCAAAGTTTTCTGCCTCAGTAAATTACAGTGGAAAGCTGGATCTCTGTTAGGGTGTGTATTGAGAATATCCCCCAAAGGTTCCATGCACTTATAGGCTGGGGTACTGGAAAAGGACTCCACTGAGGGGTAATACGGCTGCCCTTCTGTTCGGAGGTTAGAGGTGGTCACTGTGGGCTGACCCAGAAGGGTTTATCTCCCTTCCGGTTCCTCCTTGCCCCTCTGCTTTCTGCGGCCTTGAAGTAAGCTGCTTCTCCTCCACAGGCCTTCTGCCACACTGTTTCTTCTTTGGAGCTAGCCAACCACTGAACTAAATGTAAGCCAAGATGTACCGCTCCTTCTTTAAATTGCGTGCAGGGGTTGGTATTTTGTTCCAGACACAAGGAAAGTAACTAAGACAGCCCCGCTCATTCCTTTTTCTTCCTAATGCCTATCATCAGTAAATGGTGTAATCCTCAGCCTCATAAGTAACAGGAGCACTAAAGATTCCCTGAGACACCTGCTGGGCTCAGAAAACCACACCCAAAGGAAAACTGACGTCTAGCTGGCCTTTTCCTCTCAGGCTCAGCGCCCCACTCTACTGTCACCCCATCTCTTGCCCCTCTTTGCCTACCAAGGAGCAGGACAGGGCCTCCTCTGGAGTTCCCCATCTACCTGGATGCTAGACCCTCCACAAGATCAACCAGCAGGACAAAGATGAGGCCTTACCTGCACCCAGAGCCCAGGCAAACTGTAGCACACTACTCTTTGTTCTTCGGGTCCGTTCATCTCCCTAAAAATCATTTCCCCTCCTTCTGAAGTTGCCTGCAATCCCTTCTTCCCTCTGCCCGAAGAAGCAGGTATTCAAGCCTCACCATCCAGCTCTTCTTTGGGGTTCACACTTCGTGTAACTCCCATCCCATTACAATGTGTGTGCCTGTTCTCCTGTTAATCTACCACTTGTCAGTCTGTTTTACAAACACAAAAACTTTCAGGGAGGGAAAGAAAGTTCTTTTCACCCTACACACCTAAGGTTTAGATTCCATACAGAAAACCCAGTCAGTCACCTAAAAAACAGACCAGGCTAGTCACACAGCCTCTTAGGAAATACAAAACTCCACTCAACCAGAAGCTCAGATGAAAAATCCTGACTTTTCCCTGACTCCTCTTTTAGTCTTTTCTCACTTCCAATCCATCAACAAATCCAACTGAACAATTCCCACTGGTTCTGCATTTAAAATTGCTCTGACGCTTTGCTCCCCGTTTCACTGCTACCCTCAGGATCCAACCCAGAAACCACCTCTGGCCCATGGAACCACAAGTGTCCCTAGCTGGTCTCCTCACTGTGACAACAGCAGAGTGACAACTTGAGAGAGGTCAAAACCCTTCAGAGCTTCAAGCCCAAGCAGAATAAAATCAAAAGTGTGCCCCTTGGGCTACAAGTCCTTTGTCCCTAGTAGCTCCAGGGGCTCCAGCATTCTGTCCCTAGTCCTCTTTTTTCCCACTTTGCCAAGAATGTACTTCTTCTTAAAAGCAAGAGAGCCAGGCGAGGTGGCACATGTCTGTAATCCCAGCACTCCAGAGGCTGAGGCAGGAGGATCATTATGAGTTCAAGGCCAGCTGGTCTACAAAGTGAGCCAGCTGGAACTGCATAGTGAGACCCTGTCTCAAAAAAAAAAAAAAAAAAAAGCAAGAAAGATCTCTACTTAGAAGTCAACTTATCAAATTAGCTATCTTTAACCAGCATTTAAGGATTGCTATTTTAAACAACAATCCTGGGGCTGGGGATTTAGCTCAGCGGCAAAAGCGCCTGCCTGGCAAGTACAAGGTCGTGAGTTCGGTTCCCGGTACCAGAGAAAAACCAAAAAAAAAATAAACAACAATCCTTGGACCAGGCACATAGCTCAGCGGTGCAACACCTGCTTGGCAAGTGTAAGGCCTTGAGTTTGATTCCAGGTACCAAAAAAAATTTAAATGAACAGCAATCCTTTCCAGTCAGCCCTGACCTTCCCTTCCTTTAACTTGCTTAATCTTTCTACAGTGAAAAATATATTCTGCATTGATTTGGTAATCATCCTCACTAAAATGTTCGTGTGGTAAGATTTTGTTTCCTTCACCATTTTACCTCAAGCACTTGGAACAGTCCCTGCTACATCAAAGGTACTATACTAAGCAGATACTTACAGTACAATTAATTAGGTGAAAGAATACGCAAATTAATGATTTAGCTAAGGAACATGTCAAGTTAATGTGTAAATACAGTATTTGGCCCAGCATCCGAATTAAACAGTACAGTGTGCCCAGAGGTCAACACCAAGAGAACGTTGTCATAGGAGTGACAATGCGACCTTATTCAGGAAAGTAGTCACCGGACTTTCTTTCTTTCTGGATAGGTTGCCCTATAGCATGGGACACAATCACCCAACTGCTAAAGTTACGAGTTACTGGGGCAGGGACTCCATGGAACCAACGCAAGGCACTGTCCAAGCAGACGTGAACCCAGGCTCCGGGCATCAGAGTCAGCTTGGTCTGTGTCACGTGTCCTTTGTTAACGGAAGATAAAGCGCTTAAATTCTAGACAGTGCTCATTGTTACTGTGGACATTCGCTTCCTTCCTGGTGCACACCGTGGGGAGGGGTTGCAGTCAGAACTGGGCAACAACTTTTGAGAAACGCACCAGAAGCGCTGCGCCCCAGCCGCCAGCCCCAAGCGTGCAGCACTTAGGCCAGTGGTGCCTGAGGTCTGCACAGTGCTCCAGGGAGGAAGTCCCGGTGCGCAGCAGGACCGATCAGCGCCACGGGCCCTTGCCGCGTCCTCCTGCGAACTCGTCCCCTGCTCCGCGGAGCTGTTATGAGGGAGGGAACCAAGAGCACAGCACAGCCCGGCCCACGCAGTGGGCGCAGGCTGCAGAGAGCACACAGAGAGACCCGGGTGCACTGACGGCGGCCGCCCGGCCAGGCTCGTTCATGCACCCAGTCACTTCCTCCTCCCCGCCGCCCTGTGTCGCCGAGGGGGTCCGGCCATCCCTGCATGTAGTGCCACGCCGTCCTCGCACCCTGGTACCTGCACGAGGCCGCGCTGCAGCAGCGCGCCAGGCACGCAGCCAGGCACCACCGCCGGCAGCTCCAGTGAGCCGTTCCCGTTGCGCACCCGCCAGCCATCCCGCAGGCTCCAGGGCTGCACGCCCGCCGTGGGGCCCGCCCGGCCCGGCACCGACAGCAGCAGCAGTAGCAGCGGGAGCAGCGGGACTCGCATGCCGGAAGAGCCAGGGAGCTCCATGGCGCCACCGCGTCCCGGGCAGCACTTGTCCCCTCGAGAGGCCCCGCCCCTGGACCCACCCAACGAGCAGAACCCGCCTCCCAGGGTCCGGTCCCGCCCCAGGGGCAGTCACGCCCCCTCTTTGGCCCCGCCCCAGAACTAGGACTAGCCCTAGAAAAACCGAGCCTGCCCCCATCTCCGACCACGCCCCGGCCTCAGCCCAGTGCTGGCTGCAGGGGCGGAGCTCGGCCGGAGTCCGCCCGGGAGCCTGTTCCCGCTCCTGCGAGACAGAGAAGCCACCGCCGCAACCGCGCGCCGACCCACTCGGCTGCAGGCAGAATCCAGGGCGACGTGGGGTTCAGCATGCGGTGTCCATGGGCCCTCGGCCTGCGGAGCGTGGAGCGAGCATCGCGGCACGGGCCGAGCAGTGGCTGCTGGGTACCTTCTCGTCTGGGCACTGTCCTACGTGGGCACCGTCCCGTGTGGGTACCGTCCCCTGTGGCGAACAGTCCTGCATGGGCACCACTCCCTCTGGGGAACTATCCTGCCTGGGCAACGTTCCCCCAGGCACCGTCTCACGTGGGTACGACCCCCGTACGACCCCCGTCTCACGTGGTACAACCGCTGCGCCTGAGCACAATCCCGCATGGGCACCGTCTCCCGTTGAGCACCGTCTTACGCGGGTGCCATCCCTTGGGGCCCAGCCGGCCCCAGGCGCCCAGGCTCCTTGGCCTTCAGGTGTCGCCTCTGCCGGGCGGGTTACCCACCTGTCGGTGCAGGGCTGGGAAACAGCGCCCCAGGCAGGGCTCAAAGCCACAGTCCGGCCATGAGCCCTGATTGTGCAACAGGCTGTCACCAGCTTTCAGATGATGGTTCCCTGTACGGGGCTCGGGCCTGGGTACCAGAGTGCGTCTTACCGGCGCTGCGGTGACACAGCGGCTCTTGCGCTGTCCAGAGAAGGCAGAGAGCAACGCTGACAAAGAAAGAAAAAGTACTTTCCTTTAAGCCGGATCAGGACAGTTCACCGAGCCAAAGTGGTTCGATTCTGTTTTCTATTAAGAAGTGCTTAAACTGGATGTGGTGACCCACTCAATCCCAGCTGTACAGGAGAATGAGGCAAGAGGATTGTGAGTTCGAGGCCAGCCTGGGAACCCGGAAAGATTCTCCCTTTCAAGGAAAAAAGAAGAAAAGATAATAGGAAGTACTTAAGAGAATTTTTTTTTAAGCCAAACAAAAATCGGGCCATCATGCCTTCCCTTCCTCCTTTCTTCCTCTACACAAGCGTGAGATTGCTTAGGTCACAGTGGAGTATCCAGGAAAAACCAAAACCCTAATCCACGGACTCCCTGAAATTGAGATTGGCATAGATGAAGTAATGAAGCCTTGGGACTGGGGATTTAGCTCAGCGGCACAGCGCCTGCCTGGCAAGTGCGAGGTCGTGAGTTCGATTTCCGGTACCAGAAAAAATAAATAAATTTTTAAAATAATGAAGCCTTTATTTTGTTATCGGACAATGTTTTTTCATGATTTTCTTGAAGAATAGTCAATTTTAAAGGGATCCTAAAGCTGCTCAACTTAATGTAAAATCCTGACAACAAATATAATCTTAAAGGTAGCCATGGGTATCTGTAAGTCTGTCTTGTATACATGATTCCACTTTGATTATCTCATTTGGTTTCCAAAATTTGAATTGTTTAGAACAAGTGATCATCCCGCCGTTTAAAGAAACAGGGCCTCCAGGGGTCACATGGTATTTGGGGGGTCTCTGTGCACCATCCCAGGCCCCGGGCGCACTCAACCATCTGAGTTAGCCAGGCTTTTGTCCCTGTGACCAAATACTCAAGAAAAGCCACCAGGAGGAGAGAAGGCTTGTTTCAGCTCACAGTTTCAGAGGTGTCAGTTCCTGGTCAGCTCTACAGCATAACATCATGGCAGAGGGCACAGGGAGCAGAGCTGCTGAACTCCTGGCAGCTGGGAAGCAAAGAAGGTGAGAGAGCACTGAAAGGAAGGGGCCAAGGACAAGACACACCCATGCCCTCTCCCTGCACCCAAGCCTGGCCTCCCGTTTCCATCACTGCCTGGTAGTCCCTCAGTCACCTCTCCTGGAGGCATTGATCCTCCATGAATTAGCACCTCTACAGTCCAGCCCATTCTGAGAGCCCCACGTCCAGACTTTTAGATCTAAACCACAACACCACATGACTGTACTGCCTTCATCTCTAAGTGAATAAGGCTGATAAGCCCATTAGTATATCACAAATGCCACAACAAGGGTGTTCCAGTCCAAAGAAAATGATGAGAGTTACAAGAAGAAAACAGAAGTCTAAGGGTGTGCGGAGCAGCCATTCTCCTTTCACTTGGGTGTTAGCTGTCTCTCTAACCTGAGGACGGGAGGGGTCCTGAAGGGACCAACCACTCCCTTGAGCCATAGAAATTAAACCATCAGATGAAGTCGGCTGTGGTGAGAAAGGATCCAACAGAAGGGCTTGAGGAGGTTGGGGCTACGAGACAAGGGTCTGGTACCTCAACTCCAGCCAGATGCTTCAGTCATAGGAGTTCCTAACCCCAGCAGGAGTGACAAAATACAGAGCCTGCTATGGGAATGCTTGGAAAAGCTTGACATATCCACTAGCGTTTAGGGTCCTTTGTTCTGTTTTGAGACAAGATCTCACTATGTAGCCCAGATTGGCCTCAAACTCCCCATCCTCCTGCCTCAGCCTCCCAAGTCATGGGATTACAGCCTCCCACACAAATCACTATGCTCAGTGTCTTGGTTACTTTTCTCTTGTTGCTGGGACAAAATACCTGACGCCCAAAATTAAAGAAGGAAAGGTTTATTTCGCTTACAGTTTGTGGAGGTTTCAGTCCATACTTGGCAGATTACAAGGCAGACTGGCACATGGCAGAGAGCTACAGCTGATGGCGACAGAGCACAGCAAAAGCAACAAGCACACACAAGGGAGGAAATGGTCAGAAGCACCCGCTTTCTCTCCCTTACATATGCAAACTATCCACCCCTGGGCAGGTGGAGCTCTCACACCCATAATCAATCAAACTCTAAAAGCCTGCCCCATGACCGCATGAGGCTTTGGGGGGACACACAGACACAAACCATAACATTCAGGTCACATAGAGTTTGAAGCTCCAATTATTAGAGCAAGGAAATAAGGTAGTAGGAGTTATGATCACCGCTAGAACGTGGCAAGTCGGGGACATGTGACTTTCCCAACAGCCAAGGGGACACTGTAGTTCCCTGGGGGAGCAGCCACTGAAACCCCTCATTCCTCATTGATGTCCCAACCCCCCAGAAAAGAAGCAGGACCCCAAGCACGGCAGCCAGGATGGTATAAAAGAGATTCTCCTCCATCTTCTGAAGCCCCCACCTTCACAGGGGACGACAGAAAGGTTTGCAGTGGCTGTGAGACTAAATTTTTAAAATGAACCAAACCAGAATGAGGCAGGAGGGTTGCTGCAAGTTTGAGGGCAGCCTGGGCTACATAGTGAGACCCTGTCTCAAAAGAAAATAACGAATACCTGACAACAAGCAAAAACCTGTGAGATCTGAAAAGAGACTGAACACAGATGTGACTGAAGCAGTAGATGAAGACACTAGCCCTCGAAATCATAGCCATCCTCCTGCCTCAGCCTCCCTTGTGGTGGGATCACAGGCTGGTCTTTACGTCCTGGACTCACTCTTGAGAAACTCGCTCTTGCTGCTTTGTAACACCTCTTATGCTTTAACGGACACCTATCTCTCGGTGACTCAGATGGGGAAAGAAAAGTCGCATTGTGATACTGTCGTGGTCACCATCCTTAGGTTACCTGGGGTGAGGAGGTAGAGTGGTGATCAGGCTGTGGGCCCAGAGCTCGAGTTATGAATGGCATGATTAAAACCTTCCTATCTGAGCATCAGAAAGGCCTCTTTGTACCTGCCACTGTCTTTTTCAGGTCACATAAGACACTGAAAAAATCTGACCTCTTGCCAAAGCCGCCGAGAAACATTCAATGCAGAGAAACTGACAACATGGGAAACAACATACTCTGACCACCAGGTAATAAAATCAGAAATAAGTAATAAAAAGATAGCAAAAATCTCATTTATTTGGAATGTTTAAACACATATTTATTTAAAAAGAAAAATCACTGAGTCACAGAAGCAGTCGAGCTCCAGTTTCCAATCATGAGGCTCCAGAGCTTGGAAGCAGCCCCTCTGCCTTGGAAACAGGGAAAAAGCCAAACACTCTGAACAGCAACCGTGCAGTCCTTCCTGAGACATAGGGTCCCAGGCAGAAGCACTGTCTCAGCCAGGAGGGACAACAGGTGACCACAGAGGTCTCAGCCACCACCCGCCATAGGCTCTCTGGAGCCACTGCAGGCCAAGGAGCCCTGAGCTATGACAAATGGCTTCAGGGTGAGTGGAAAGTCTGACCTGCATGCCCAGTACTAGGGGCTCTCTGGGTTTTCAGGAATTTGCCCCCAGGAATTGTACAAAGTTCACCCACTGAAGACTGGTGGGAGAAAAAAAAACCTTCATGTGCAGTATGATCAAAAATATGGTGAATGTTTAAACTTTTTTTTAACATGAGTATCTTTAATTGCACTGTCCTGGATGCCTTAATGTCCTGAATCATTCAAAATGTTTCCTTTCCATGGCCATTTTGACTGTGGGAACAGCCAGAAGTCACACAGTGCCAGATCCAGTGAATAAGATGGATGAGAACACAGTGTCAGGATTTTACTATCCTGGCTTTCTGTGGGATGGCGTTGGCAGCTGTATTCACTGTATTTTTTTTATCATACTTCATAAAGACACTCAGTAATAGGACTCCAGAGCTGCTTCAGAAAGTGACAAGAACAACAGGGTAAGTGTGCTGAAGTGAGGGAGGATTCACGGCCGTGTGTCTTTTACTGTAGTGAATTTTTTAAAAACATAAACACCATATTTTTTGATCCCCTTTGCACTTCTTGCAAAAGATTGGAAAAAGACCCATTCGCAATGTGCCGGTGACTGCTCTCCACAAGAGCTGTCCTCAAAAGTACCTGTCCTTCCCACCTGAGCAAGCTGTCTGGGATTTTATCAGAGCCTCACCAATCTCTGCTCACTACAGTAAAAGACTGTAATTCCAGCACTTTGGGAACCTGAGGCAGGAGGATCCCGAGTTTAGTCCCAATCCAGGCAATTTGGTGATTTAGTGAGATGCAGATTAAAGTAAAACAACAAAACCAAAGAAACAGACAAGGGCTGGTAGTAGCTCAGTGGGCAAAGGCTCTGGATTCAATCCCTGGTATTGGAAAAAAAAAAAAATAGAAGAAAAGAAGAACAAAAAAATATTGCCAAGAGAATGAAGAGGGGGCTGGGGATATAGCTCAGGGGCGTAAGCGCTTGCCTGGCAAGCCTGAGGTCTTGCATTTGACTCCCAGTACCAAAAAAAAAAAAAAAAAACAGAGAATGAAGGCAATAGACTGGGAGAAAATATGTTCAAAACCTGATAAAGGACTGGTTTCCAAAACAGACAAAGTACTCTTGCAACTAAATGGTAAGAAAATGAACAATCTGATTTAAAAAAAAAAAAAAAACAGGCAAAAATCTGAAAGCTACTGCATCAAAGATATACTGAAGATATGTAAGTGTATGAGAGGTGCTCCACATCCGATGTCATTAGGGAAGTGTAAATCAAAACAACAGTGAGCTTCCATGACAGATCTACAGGAGGAACCAAAACTGTATCCCTGACACCACCAAAAGTCGGAAGGGTGTGGGGAAACAGACACTCACGGTTGGTGGAAATGTAAAATGGTATAGCAACTCTGAAAGACACTTAGGCAATTTCTTACAAAACCAAATATACTCAGCATATGAAACGGTTCATTTTGTGTATAGGCCATGGAGTTCTCAAATATCCAGCCGAACATGACCCTCGTTATTTCTGTGCAGGTGTTTTTGAATGCAAGTAGGGTTTCCATTGACGGATCGAGAAAGCAGATTCCCTGTGTAATGTGAGTGATCCTCATCCAGTCCACTGAAGGCCTGAAGACGTGGGGTCCCAGATTAGAGGAGAATTCTCCTGATAGCTTTCATACAGGGGCCCGAGTCCTCTTACTTTTGACAGTATCCTGTCAGACACCGTGATCAAGTGGGATTTATCCCAAGGATCCAAGGCCAGCTCAACATATGCAAACCAATGAACATGACACAGTGCATCAACAGATAGAGGAACACAAAGCACCCAGAAAAACCAACATCCTCCAGGATAAAACTCTCAACAGGCAGGGTATGGTGGCACATGCCTGTAATCCCAGCATTCAGGAGGCTGAGGCAGGAGGATTGCCATGAGTTTGAGGCCAGCCAGAGCTACCAAGTGAGTTCAAGGCCAGTCTGAACTGCGTAGTGAAACCTTGTCTCAAAAAAAACCAAAAAAACAAAACCCCTCTAAACAAATTAGGCATGGGAGGACAATATGGCAACACAGTTAAAGCCACAATTACAAACACACAGATAATGTCATACAGAGTGGGAGAAAGATCATTTCCTCTAAGATCTAAGCAAGACTAGAGGGCCGGTCTCACAAATCTCATTCAACATGGTACTAAAGTCCTTGCCACAGCAATTAGACAAGAAAAAGAAAAAGGTGTGTCCACATTGCAAAGGAAGATGTTAAACTATCTTGTTTGCAGACAGCTTGATTTTATGTAGAAAAACTAAAGACATCACCAAAGAACTTTTAGAAATGATAAACAAATTCAGTACAGCTGCAGGCTACAAAATCAACGTTATAAAAATCAGTAGCATCTTTATAAACTAATAATAAACTAGCTGAAAAAGAAATCTAGAAAATTCCATTTGCAATAATTGCAAACACGAAAACAAAGAATGACCTAGCAGCAGGCTTGATGGCATGTGCCTGCACTTGTAAGCCCAGCTAGTCAGGAGATCGAGGCAGGAGAACGCCTAAATCCCACAGTTAGAGGCCAGCCTAAGCAACATGGGCATGCTTGGTGGCCACTAGGACTGGCTACACATGTGAGATGGTGGCTTCCAGGAGGGCTGTCCTCCTAGGACTCCACTTGGCTGTCAACTTATAATTTTATTTGCTAATGAACAACACAGAGGTAATTCTGAATTTTTCCTCAGTCTGAAATCCGTACTTTAATTGGATAATTTAACCCATTCCGTAAAACTCATTCCTGACCTGATTGAATTTTCATCTACATCTTGTGCCTCCTACTTGCCCCAACTTCTCTGGATTGCTCTTGGTCGCCTCTTGTCTTGGTTACTTTTCTCTTGCTGCTGAGGCAAAACACCTGATGCACAAAATTAAGGAAGGAAAACAAAACAAAACAAAATTCCAAAACAATAGGATAGGAGGGTAACAATGGTCAACACATTGCATATTATTATCTTCAAATCAGTTACTCAGAGTACAAGATATCAGCATTTAATTGTCCAAGCAGTATTACTACAAATGTATCCCTTCAATGAACTGAGAAAAATCAGCAGCAGGGGCTGGGGATTTAGCTCAGAGGCAAAAGCGCCTGCCTGGCAAGCGCAAGGTCATGAGTTCGGTTCCTGGTACCGGAGAAAAACCAAAAAAAAAAAAAAAATCAGCAGCATATCTTAACTTTCTGTTATATATGCATATATTTTTCCTTTTCCTTTTCCCTTCCTTTTTTCCCATTCCCCTAAACCAGTTTCTCCTCCCTTTTGAAGTTTCTTCCCATTTTACAATATCTATGTACATTTTGGATCACATTTACTCTTTCAGCTTCTCACACTAGGGAGATAATACAATAAATACAATACTTACACATTTCTGTCTGGTTTATTTCACTTATGAGTTTGGTCTCAAGTTGCATCCATTTACCTATAAAAAGTCTCCAGTTTATCCTTCTTTACAACTGAGTAATATTCCACTATAGGAAAAAGACTCCATCTTTTTTATCCATGCCTCAGTTGATGGGCATTTGGGTTGTTTCCAAGATCTAGCTATTACAAATTGTGCTGCTATAAACATGGGTGCACATATATCTCTATGGTATGATGTTTTAATTCTTCTGGGAAGATACCTAGACAGGGAATAGCTGGGTCAAATGGGACCCTCAATCCTAGTTTTTTGAGGAATCTCCACACTGATTTCCACAGTGGCTGTATCAGTCTACACTCCTACCAATAGTGGAGAAGAGTTCTATAAGAGATTTTTGTTTTCAGATCATTTTGGACATACAGAAGCATCACAAAATTAACGCAATTTTCTTGCCAGGCATGGTGGTGAATGCCTGTAATCCCAGCACTGAGGAGGCTGACGCAGGAGGATTGCCACAGGTTTGAGGCAGGTCTGGACTACATAGTAAGGTCAAGGCCAGCCTGAACTACATAGTGAGACCCTGTCAAACAAAACAAAACAAAACAAAACAAAGCAAAACAAAACAAAACAAAAAAACCCATACACTTTTTGGTCAACCTGATTCCCTTAATATTAACATGTCATATAACCACAGGAGACTAACCAAATTTAAGACATCAACACAAATACAATACAATTACTAATCTATACACTTAATTCAGATTTCACGCATTTTTCCATAGCTGTTCTTTTCATACTAGGAGGATTTGATCTAGAATTCTGGAGTCCACTCACTTGTCACACTTCTTCAGTCTCTTCCCTTCTGTGACCCATTCCCAGTCCATCCTTGATATTTATAATAATACCTTGAAGAGAATCTTTAGTTATCTGGTAGTGTCCCTCAGTCTGCATGTGTCTACGGTTCTGCACAACTTGACGGAGGTCACCACTCACGGAAAGGGCAGCATGGAGATGCAATGTCCTTGGAAGGTGACACCGTGCAGAGGAGGTTGCTGTGTGACCGGTGACACTGACCCTGTGCATGTGTCCCAGGTGGTGACTGCCAGGCTCCTCCACCTGACGCGGCTGTGCATCCCTTCGTGGTCAGCAGATGAAAGGGCTGGGAGACAACTTGAGCCTGTGTGACTATCTTGTCCCAGCTTTCCCCTTCTGCACACTGTATGAACTTCCATCAGTGGCCTGCAGTGTGTCCGTGTCCCTCACCCCTTCTGTGCTTATTAGCTGTATTTGTAAAGTTGTGTATGTGTGTGTGTGTGTGTGTGTGTGTGTGTATGTGTGTGTGTGAGAGAGAGAGAGAGAGAGAGATACTAGAAACTGGAGACTGAGCCAAGTGCCTTTGCACTGAGCTGCAGCTCCAGGCTCTCATCTCATCTTGCTAAGTCATTAAATTTCTTTGGCAGGACCCAAACTTGGGGTTGTCCTGCCTCGTGTGTCACCAGGCCCAACTAAGACCCAGCTTTTTTCTTTTTTTCTGGCACCAGGAATCAAACTCAGATCCTTGTACTCGCCAGGCAAGTGCTGTGCCACTGAGCTCTCTCTCCAGCCCAGAAGATCCATCTTTTATCTCTGAACTGTACCTTTTTTTTGGTGTGGCCTAGTATGGCACTAAGGGCTTTGCATGTGCTCAGTGGACACCTTACCACTGAGTTACATCCCAGCTCCAAACTGCACATTTTAGCATGCCTATGTTAGTTACTAAATTCTAAAACCAATCATTTTCTTCTAATTACTACCATAGTCCTCTCTCCCACCTATCTGCTTTTGTTGTTTCTTTCTAGCTTTTTCTAGTGATTATTTTGGGGGTAGCAGCAATGGAACCCAGTGACTCCCTCATGCTACAGCATTTGCTCTACCTCTGAGCCGCACCCCCAGCCCAAACTTAATCCACTGCTGCTCACTTTGCCTTGTTTATTGTTTTAAAGAGATGACATATATAATGTCCAGATTCTCACACACAGTTCAGTGAGTCCTGGCAAATCTGTACCTGTGTGCAGTCACTAGCCCTACCAGAACAGAAGACATTTTATCCAGAGACTGCCCTCCTTACCCCGAGGAGCTGCCATTCTGATTTCCAATACCGTGGTTTAATTTGGCCTCTTTTAGGTGTTGCGTAAGTAACACCGGGTACTGTGCGCACTACAGTGGGAAAAGAAACCAAATACTCATATTAGTCTCCCTTATTCCTGAAAGGAGTTTTGTCTTTGCTGTAGAATTCCAGCTCTTGGCAGAAAGAATCCCACTATGCTATGTTTCCATGGTTGCTATCGAGAAAGCTTTCATTTTTACTCTTGAGTCAATCTCTCTATCATTTCTTTGCAGGTAATCTACTTGTTTTTATTTTCAACTAGCTTTAAAAGTAAGGTTTCTTTCTTTCAGATCTACAGTTACTTCAAGACAGGTGTGATTTTTTTTCTCTGTTTCCTGTTTGGACTTCAGTGGGTTTACTCTGTCTGTAACTTAGGATCCTTAATCAATCTTAGGGAATATTAGGCATTATCTTCAAAAAATGCATTTGCTCTATTCCCTGTTCATTCTTCTTTTTTTTTTTTTCCAGTACCGGGAATCGAACTCACGACCTCGCGCTTGCCAGGCAGGCACTGTACCGCTGAGCTAAACCCCCAGCCCCTCCTGTTCATTCTTTATGAATCTCTAAGGTGTGGTGACACACATCTGTAATAGTAACATTCGGGAGGTTGACGCAGGAGGATCTCTGCAAGTCCAAGGTCATCCTGAACTACATAGTGAGACCTTGTCTTAAAAAACTAAAAAGAAAAAACTCTAGGTCAAATCAGGAGACAGGAATCACACAGTAGGTTAAATAGGAGAAACTTAATATAATGAAACTATTAATTATGATTTTTAAAAAGTGACTGTATGATTTGTGAAAACTTTCTATGGTATCTGTTTTGGTTAATTTTCTCTAGTTGCTGAGACAAAATACCTGACACCTAAAACTAAGAAAGAAAAGTTTTCTTTAGTTCACAGTTTATGGAGGTTTCAGTCCATAATCAACTGGCTCCAAGGCAGGGTGGCCTGGCACAGGGGCAACACTTCCAGTGGTAGAAGACAACAAAAGTGACAAGAGCAAGAGAGGCAAAAAAGCAAGCCTCTTCTCCTCCCTTATATTGTAAGCACGCTAGCAGCCCCCTCCCCCAAAGCAGGTGTAGCACTCACACCAACTCCATGCCCTCCACTTGCACAGGATGAGGATGTTTACAAAGTGAGGGCCTGACCCTTCCCCGGCAGTCCTTAGTTAAACTTCTAAACTTCTCAAGTTGACACAATGTATCAACCATAACAGTACCCGAGGGATGAGGGAGACTAGCCAAGAAAAAACAAAAGGGGAGCAGATCTTTTCGGAGAAGCTGTACTTCGGCCAGTTGGCTGGGTCAGCCTGGCCTGAACCAGCTGGAGTTGTTAGGCCAGCCATTGGCAGCTTCCAGCTGACCGGCAGGGGACAAGGCGATCCATCAGCAAAGGGTAACACAGGCCTGGGGGGTGGACAGTGCGCACATATGGTCACCCTTCAGGGCTTGCAGACTAGCAAACGGCCGTAGTTACAGTCTCACCATACCACAGCTTGAGGAAGAAGAAATTTATTCTGGCTCGCGGTTCAGTCCATAGTCAGCTGGCTCCAGAACAGGACTGCAGGCCCAGGGACTTGGCGGAGGAGCGCTGCTCACAGCGCGTGGACTGACAGGAAGCAGCTTGGGAAGGGAGGAGCCCTTCCAGGCCACACCCCAGTGATCCCTCTTCTGAGCACCCCGGTCTCACAGCAATTCAGACCAGTGGCCTTCCACATCCCACCTGTGAGCTCTTAAGGTTTTGAGGGGCACGGAGATCTGAGCCCTTACACCAAGGGAGCGGCCCCTCACTGGCCCTGGGGCCGCCATGCGTGGAGCAGCGATGTGAGACTCACAGAAGCAGCAACACGGCTTCTTTGGAAACAAAAAGTCCCCAGCACCCGGGGGCGACAGCGTCCTCACCCCAGCGCACATAGGTGGTGTCTTGTGGGTGCTGAGTCCTTACACTTGCACCAGCCGTGCCTCAGCTTGCGCTAGGAAGAGCAGGAGAAACTCTAGCTCCGTGGCTGAGAAGGCTGAGCATCACTGCCGTGTTACCAGAGGAATTCTTCAAGGATGCAGTTTCGGAGAAGAGAAATTGAAGGGTGGTCTGGAATCCAGGGCAGGGATGGAACTTAAGCGTGTTAGCCTGAGTTGTTGCGCCTTTGTGTTTCTTAAACTCTTTCCTGTCTCTATTTTTCACCTCTGAGTTACATTCAGCACGATTTTTCTTTTTCACTTCTCTAATTCTTTAGCCAGTTGCAACTCCTAGGCTGTTAAACCTATCCTCTGAGTCTAGGTTTCAATTCGTCTATTTCTTAATTTTTGCAAGTAATGAATTTGGTTGTTTTTCAAACTTGACTGGTCATTTATATAGTCTCCTGGTCTTTAGTCACATTTTCAACTCCTCGTATCTATCATAGTAAAGAGGAAAGATTCTGGAAATGCATTACCTAGATTTTAAATCTCCATCTGTGCCATTAGATGCTTGTTTAGCCTCTTGTTTCACGTTTGTTATGAAAATTAAGAGTTAATATATGTAAAGAATTCAGAGTAGAGCTTGGCTAAAAAGCAGTGTAGCCGGGAGCATCCCTGTAATCCCATTATTCGAGAGGCTGAGGCAGGAGTATTGCTACAAGTTCAAGGCCAGCCTGAGCTACAAAGTGAGTTCAAGGCCAGCCTGAACTGCATAGCGAAACCCTGTCTCAAAAAAGCATTAAAAAAAAAATAGTGCATAAGTGTTGGTTATTACTAACTTTAGTGGCTGATATATTTTTTATTGAGGTGAAATCCACATAACACACAATGAGCCATTTTTAAATGTATGACTTAGTGTCTTTTATTTATTTAATTTAGTTTTGATCTTTTTGAGACAGGGTCTCGCTATGCAGTTCAGGCTGGCCTTGAGCTCACTTTGTGTAGCCCAGACTAATCTCGAACTTGCAAAGATCCTCCTGCCTCAGCCTCCCAAATGCTGGGATTACAGGTGTGCCACCATGCTTGGCTGATTTAGCATCTTTTAATATGTTCACAGTGCTGAAAAACTGCCCCTTTCATCCAATCCCAGGACATTTTCATCCCCCACAAGGACACCCTATGCCTGCTTAGCAGTTACTACCCTTTCTCCTGTCTTAGCCCCTGGCGTACAACCAACGTGCTGTCTCAACAGACTTATGCTCATTGAGACAGAACCATACAATGTGGTTCCTTCATGTTTGGCTCTGTACCCTTAGCATGTGTTCACAATCCATCCACACACTGTAGCATTTATCAGTACTGCATTTCTTTTTATGGCTGAATATGTTGCATGAAATACCAGAATTTACTCATCCATTCCTTGTTTCCACAATGTTTTCAATTCTTGTGTGCACATACTGTACTTACAAATGGAATTGCTGACTTGTGTAATTCTGCTTAACTCTTTTTAGTGGTACTGAGGGCTGAACCCAGGGCCTACTAACTGGGCTACATCTTGTCCTTTTTTATCTTGAGACCAGGTTTTGCTATGTTCCCCAGGCAAGGGTTAAACATAGGATTCTGTGTCTCAGCCTCTCAGAATGCTAGTATTACAAGCATGCACCAGTACTGCTTTCCACTGAAGCAGTACCATTTTACATTCCCACTAGCAATGTTGTTTCTCCAAATCTTCACCAATACTTTTCATTTTTACAAATTATAGCTACCCTAAAGGTTTTAAATCAGTACCTGTGTAATTTGCATTTCCCTAATGTTGAACATCTTTTCACACAGATGCCTGTGGACATGTGCATGTCCTTTGGAGAAAAATCTACTGAAGTCTCTCGCCTGTTTTTAAGAGTAAGGTTATTTTACCATTTTTGTACATTTTTTATATACTGTGGGTAGGACGGCCTTAACAGATACATGATTGCATTTTTCACATTCTGTAGACAATCTTTTCTGTGTTATACTGTCCTTTGACACACAGAAGTATACAAATACATTGAACTCCAATTTATCTACCATTTGGGGGTTGGTTATGCTTTTCATATGTTTTAATATCAATTTTAAGGCTAATATTCATTTTCTTCTAAGAGTTTTGTCGTTTTAGATCACATTTAGGAATTCCACCCATTTTAATTTTGTGTATGCTGTGAGATAGGGGTCCCAGTTTATCCTTTTGCATATACTTACCTAGTCCCAACACCATTTGTGGAAGACTATTTTTCCCCATTGAGTAGCCTTGTCACCCTTGCAAAACACTGTCCTTCTACATACGGTTTGTCAATTCTGTTACATGGGCCTACATGTTTATGCTATCAGTTCTGATTATTGTAGCTTTGTAGTACGTTTTGAAATTGGGAATTATAAATCCTTTACTTTTCCTCTTTTTAAAGACTGCTTGACTTTGTAGTCCTCTGCAATTCCATATGAATTTAAATCTTTACAAACCAGGGTCCCACACACGCTAGCCAGGTACTTTCCTGGTGAGCACATCCTCAGCACCATTCAGTCTTTTAAACGAACTCTTTCTGAAAGCCACTCATTCTAACTTTTGACAGACTGGTTTCAATCTGTAGGTTACTTTGAGAAACTGTATCTCAACAATATTCCATCTTCTAATCCATGAACACAGGATGCTTTTCCACTTATTTAGGACTTCTCTAATGTATAGTATCACTGTACAAGTTTTACATTTCCATGGTTAAATTCCAAATAGTATTAAAATACTTTTAATTTTTGAATGGAAGCAGAGAGACTCAGTGAGACCATGGAGCTTTACATCACGATGGCAGCGGGATGATGAGCTGACAGCACAATTAAGAGGATTTCTTGTTTAGGAGTGTGAAAGTCAAGATGGCTAGGCCTGGTGCCAAGGAAACTGCTTACACTGAGGATAAGAGGTTAGGTGTCTGTGGAAATCTGGCCAGTTTCACACATTTTTAACCATGAATAGCCAGGAGTACAGCAAACACGATGCTCTATGGCTCAGTAAAGTGGCAGGCCAGCAATGAGCTGCTACCACGTTCCTAAGTAGGGATGAAAACATTTTTACTTTATTAGACAATGTTTGCATTTGCTAAGGATGAACAGAATCAGAATGTGGAGGCTCAGCCAATGGTCTGTAAAAGTATTTCATGAAACCATTTTACTACAGAAATAAAAGATTTTAAAATTAGAAAGAAATGCAGCTAACGTCAACCCAGACTTCTAGGGAACTTCCCCATCTTTAATAATGTTCCACTATGTCAAACTCTTTTCCACTTATCTTGCATTAAGAAAGCACAAAGTTTTAAAATATTAGGACACATTTAAAGGTTTCAGTTTGTTTTTGGCTTAAGACAAGGTCTAAGTTTATAGTGTAGGCTGGCCCTGAATTTGCAGCAAACTGCCTGCCTCATCCTCTGAAGTGCTGAGATTGCAGGCGTGAACCACACCTGGCTAGGGCACATTAATGTTAAATTCAAACACTGCAAATATAATCATTTCTACAGGATGAGATCTGGGCTGCAATCTTTATTCAGCTGTTATCTAGCACACAGGCAGATCTTTGAACTTGGTCACTTATAACACCTAACCATTAACTGGATTATATAAAACAGGTACTAGAGCTTATTTATGTATCTTGCTATTATTATTCCAAGTGCCAGTCACCTATGGCATGTCAGGTATCAAAAGTTAACACTTAACAAAACATATCCTCTGTAGCCAAAATGAGCAGAGAACAGCTGTAGTCACAAGCTACTGGCTATAGTTTGTCACAAAGGAAAGACTAAAAAAATGATCATATAGAATCACCAGGAGGGTTCCACTTCACTGTTGAATATAACTAGGACAAGATCTGATTTGTGCTGTAACTTTCCCCAACGACAGGGATACTGGCCATCACACTTCGAAACCCGTCATAGTAACACTTCATAGATCACTGCTGCCTTTAATAGCAGTACAAATTGAGCTCGCACACAGAATAAGGTTCAATTGTGCACTTTGTGTTTGCTGGAATGAGTAAGGCCAAGTGTCTTTAAACACAGACTTTAATGGTAACAATTCCTTTAAGCTCAATTAACTTTAGCTATTACAAGTCGTAGGCAGATGTCACTATTAGACAACATTTGGTGACTTGCACTGGGTTCCTCGTAAAAGACAATTCACTTAAAAGTAATCAACAATCAGTTAACATTTACGTTAACACAAAACATGGCTAATTTGAGTCACCCCCCCATCACTAGCACAGCATTATCAGTATTTTAATACTAAGCCATTCATATTTCAAAATGAAAAGTGAGTGCTTCACTACCCCTGAGACCACTAGTTAACTGTGGTTCATACTTTTAAATGTGAGTACACCCACACAGAAAAAGCAAACTAATCAGTTAAAAAAAAAAATCTGATTATCACATTGCAAACCTACGCAAGAAAAAGTGAGCCATTTAAAATGTAATTTACAACAGGCCAACTGTATTCATAAGTGAAAAATATGAGTCTGTGCATTAAAAGGTACAGCAAACATAACAGTCCAAACCAATACTTAACCTAATAGTCACATCAGTCCTACACATGGCACTAGTAACATCCAATTACTGGTGGGGTCAGGAGAGAGGGCAAATCCTTAAAAGATTCCTTTGCAGGTATCATTGTGATGATCCCAAGTCCAGCGCCTGTACATTCAGAAATGTGGGGTTTTCCAGGTATTTCACTGTTCTCTTAAACCTGGAGAAGCCTCTATGGCTTAATCCCTTAGAAGCAACATAGGAGATAGACAAAGCATTAAGTCAGACACATCTAGACATACCCACTATAATCAGGATAGTCTAAGGAAGTCATCTCTGTAAACACCTATCATCTAAGGCTAAAAAAAGTCCAGCTGAAAGCCAATTAGGGACCCACCTTTTATTTAAAGAAAGTTTTATTCATGTTTGGCTTTCAACAGCATGCCTACTATAAAGCTATTTAGTTTTAAGTAGGAAAGATTGTGAAAATAGCAAATGAGTTGTTCTTACCTTGTGGAGCACTGTTACTAATTTCTCATTCATAATTTGAATTGATACAAGTTTTGACAGTACAACATCTACCCTGAAGAAACCCATGATTTTTAAAGCAAAAGACAGTCACTTGACTCACTGGAAAAGACCATATAGCCTGACTGGCATTTCCCAATGAAATGCTTATTACAAAACAAACAAAGCCAGAAAGAACATCTTCAAAGCCAGAAAGCATGCATTTCACTTCCAGTTTAGAGAAGAACCTTAAGTCAACAAATCATGTCCAAACTACATATTAAAATGTTTATAAAAATTCAGCTTTAACGTTTATTTCTAGCTTTCCACATCTGTGTGCAGACAAGAAAAAAGATTGCACGTTAAGTGTAAGCAGTGCAAAAATGTGGAAGTGGAGACATCACATTTGCTAGAAACTGTATACAGGACTTGAAATAAGACAATGGGTAAATCAAATTTACTAGGAAAAAAGTAAAACTACAAGGTCAGAACTGATGAAGAATAGTAATGCCCTTGTTACTACATAAGTTCAGTGGCACAGATAGCACTTGTCAAACAGAAAAGAATCCAATAGCATTTGACTTTTATTCATTCATGTGAAGTCACCTGCAATGGTACCTGCTGCATTGAAATGCTCATTAAAGTAAATGGCTGAACAAATCCATTTCAATGGATACTCAAATATCCCACACAGTTAAGTCACTTCAACACAGCCTCATGACAACTCCCACACCAAAACAGTACTTTATTGTGTAAATTTTGACCCACTATTACTCCCATGTTATGGTTTTCTTAAGGTATCAAGTGTACAAGGTGAAGACATTTTAGATGGGGGATGCACCTGGAAAATAAATTTCTTCAACTCCATACACATTTCAAAGCTGCTGGGCCCCAAGTCCATCTCTGATCTCCAGGCTGCCAGTATAATGTGCAGCACACTGAAGCTACACTATCTGAACAAGCTTATTAGTTCTGCGTAAGTCAGAAAGCAACAGGTCAACCTGTAACAGACTGTGCACTTTAACTGAACATGGCAAAATAGTCACTCTTTTGAATTTTACATCATTATTTGAGGCCAAACAATGAAGCAAATCCCAACAGTATATACAAAAAACAGCTTTGCATTTACAAGATTGTTTCCCATACTGATTAATCCAGGCAGCTAACTCATTGGTTTATGCAACTTTATTGAAGAAAAATAAATCAATTACTAGCAGAGCTATTAGTTGATCACTCATCCATTGACAACTTGCATCATTTACTCAGTGCTATATTAAACAGTGTATTGGAAGATAGATTAACTAATAGCTCCAAGCCTCCTAACAATTTAAATGAAAATTACAAAATGTTTTGAGACCCTATTTTGGAATACAAAGGGTGTTTGAGTTCCAATTTCCATTCTCTGTAGAACAAGAACAGGTCATTCCTTTATTGACATGCATAAAATACATCACATTTTCTGTTCTGCTGATGCTATAAATTCAATACCAATTCTCCAGCCACATCAGTTATGAGCATAAAGTATATCACGTAACCTCAAATCTCTAACAGTGGAAGGCTTAACAAGAATGGATGCTGCTAGAATAATGCTGCTTCCTTGCCGTGACAACCGAGCATCCATCTCCCCCCCCTCAGATGGCTTCTTCAGCAGTTAGAGCTGTGAGGAATGGTTTAGTCTCATAACCAAGTTAGAGTGAAGACATTGGCCACATAATACACATGCTCCATTTTTTAAAAAAATTCTGAATCTTGGGCAACTGTTCTCTTGTAACTACTTTACAGTTTCTAAAAGCAGTTATTGTCCAAAGCTGGAAGAACTTAAGTCTTCTCAGATGAGCATGTGAATGAATGGAGGGAGGTAAACAAAAAATAAAATTAAAAAAGATGAGGTCTGATAGGGGAGCAGCCGGGTAAGAAAATCAAAAAAGGAACAGTAATTTAAAGTTTATTCCAGCTATAATGCAGGTTATTCTGATTTTAAGGTAGCATCACATGGCATACTTCTGAGTCCATTCTCGAGATATTCTGTTGTACCTGTAAATGAAAAAATACGTTTAAAAAATAAAGAATTCACCAACGTTTTCTAGAGCAGGAATAGATCTGTATTTTATCTACAGAATCATCACAGAGTCAGCTGTCGTGGCTAAGACTGGGGAACAGTCAGCAAGGGGAGAGCCAGCTCTGGTGCTCAAAGTAGAATGGGTCATTGAGACTAACTACTCTGAAAGCAGTGCTTTTTTGGGTTCATCACAGATGCCTGTTAGAAGAACATCCCATTCTGTACACCAACATAATTCCACCAAAGGAACAAGCAAACTGTTACTTTAAAACTGGGTTGGAATCCTAGACTTGGAGAAGTTACCTGGCTGTGGATACAGTAAGAAGAGAAAATGCCTATGAGACTTAGAGGAGTGAGACACTGGAAAGGGTTAATAAAGATTAGTGACTTTTAGGGCCAGGTGTGGTGGCACACACCTGTAATCCCAGCACCTGGGAGGCTAAGGCGGGAGGCTGAGGCAGGAGGACTGTTGTGAGTTCGAGACCAGAGCTACAAAGTGAGCTCAAGGCCAGCCCAAACTGCATAGCGAGACCCTGGCTCCAAAGAAAAAAACAAAACAAAACAAAACAAAAAAAACCAGTGACTTTCGAAGAGGGGTGGGTGGGTAAGAGTGCTGGTGCTGATCAGAGAACCATGTGTGGCTGGGTGTGGTGGTGCACGCCTGTAATCCCAGCACAGAGGAGGCTGAGGCAAGAGGATCCCCATGAGGAGTTCAAGGCCAACCTGGGGTACATAATGAGACCCTGTCTAAAAAAAGGGAAAGAAAAAAAAAAAGAACCCCCATATTATTTTTAGAAATCACAGTATGGTGCTAAGACCCATGCCAACATGATGGATAGGAATCGCTGGCAGTGTAACAAAGACACCTGTACTGAGAAAGATCATTGCGTGGCTCACTCATGAGCCAGAACATCACTGAGCAACACAACTAATACTGGCTAAGTATCATGCATTTCTCTCAGAATTACTTTACCCCAAGAATAACAGTGATAACCTTAAGAAATGAATATACAGCAAAAGGACATAGAACTTTTAGATTTACTTTTAACGTTTTAGAAATATTACTAGCTTTATTTAAAACCAAGAACTAAGTATGACTCAACTATTTTTCTAAACTTTACATTTAAAAGTCCTTTCTACCCAATTCATAGTTATATCATTTAAAAATGTCCTCTCCAAAAAGCCAGCACTTTAAAACAAAGGCTTTACATAGCATACAGGGAGCCACAAAATATAGCTGACACTAATGCATGCTTGTCAGTAATGAATACTTAGTTTAGATGCTTAGGCTGAAGTGGTTTTTTCCCTTACAATACTACTGCCTGCTGGCAAAATGTGAAAGAAAAAAAAAAAAAAAAAAACCAACGCATCACATTCCATTATAGTAGTGGAACAAAGTTTCAAGTTAAAATGTGAATAGCAATGTAGTTTGATAAAGATGCTCTTAAATTTTTCACTTTTTACTAGTGCTATGTAACTGCTTTGCCATGCAGGAATACTTTCAAGCAGTAGTGACTACCGGGCATATTTTCACGCTCAGCAGATCAAGCAGTTACAAGTAGAGTTTTCAGAAACTGCCCAGTCTGTTACCTGTGTTAGTTAACCCAGTGCCTGAGAGCATGCGGCACCGAGTGCTGGCAGCACCATGAGCGAGCGGCACCACGGTCCTTACCCTACAACATAGCGTATTTGTCTGTCCACTCTCTTGCTAACCTATTGTACCTGATTGGATAACACACTTACATTAATCACAACGCATGGTAGTTACAATGCTTAAAACTGAATGTAAAGGTAACTCAGGTATTTGAGAAATTTGGAGCCAAGTTTTTCCAATAGTCATTACTAATATTTTTTAGTATTTGAGATGGAGAAAAAAGTGCTTCTCTCCTTCCAGATTTTATAAGCATGAAGTGACAAGTTTTCATCACATTAGAAGAAAACAACCATTTCAGAGGGCTATTTTACTATTCACATAAAAGTCAGTCATTTTTAAAAATAGTCTTTGGCACAATTTAAGTATTCTACCAGACACAGGAATACAATCTCCCTGGCACTGCCACAGCCTAGAGCAGAAGATAAGCTTAACTGAAGTTAGGCTAAAAGTAGTACTGTATACTTACTTGTCTCTGTCTGTTTTATAGATCCGTGCAATCTCTGGCACTAAGGGGTCATCTGGGTTTGGATCACATAGCAGTGAACAAATGGATAAAAGAACTGCAAGAAAACAAATGTCTTGTTACCCACCATCAGGGGGTTTGGATGAATAAGGTCAAGAGAAAAAAATTCATGTTATAAACTTCAATCTTCAAAAGGATGTTATTTATATCTTAATCTCAATGAAGCATTTTAGAGATTTTGCTCCAGAAAAGACAATCTCCTGCTAAGTAAGGAGAGCTAAAAATACCTTTGTTGGTATCAAAGTCAGTATTGACTACTGAAAAGGTAGTCAAAGCCCACTTAGTTCTTTGGTAAGAATTAAGGCCTATGCCAATCAACCCTCAGCTCTGAGGCAGGACAAAAAATCCACTCCTTGCTCTGCCCTTGGACAAGCTCCACAAAATGCTGTCTTTTTGAATCTGTAAGGTAGAGATCATATTTCCAAGAGTCCCAGTGAACCAAAACAATGCTAAGACCTCTCAGGCACTAAGTGAGTCTTCACAACTTTAGTTCCTACTCTGACCTGTTCAATACACCAACTCAGAAGATGCCAAGCATCACAGGACACAGCTCATTCATCCTGGGTACCTGTGATGTACCACTCACTGTACAGGTGTCACAAAGATCTCAGGTACTGTCACATAAATGTGCAATATAATTCTAAATCCAAATGCATGTGAGGGATGCAAATATCACAGAATAAAGAACTGGCTACACAGTAACTCAGGAAAAAGGCAAAAACTTCAGTTGAGCCTGCCAGTAAGTTTGCAAAATGTAACTGCCAAAAAGCCAATTACTTTAAACATGAAGCACCATAATTCCACCTGTTTTTACAGAAACTTTTGAGTACTGCAGTCTATCCAGAAACAGTAAAAATCTGCCACCTGGCACTTGTGTAAGGGACCACAATTGGAAAAATGAGATTCCAAAGAAAACTGGTCGTGGAACAATCATGGCAGTTATTTACCCACTTTTATTTTCTCCTTCAGAAGTGGTACGAGTTAAAGGAAAGCTTGAGCAATGTTACACAGTATCTTTGATGTTCTAATGCATAGCTTAAGCATATATTTCACTCTGCATTTACCAAACTCTTAAGTTACTTCTGGTAAAATTAATTATTCCAAAATACAATTTTGGAAATGTTGCACATTAGCACTGAGCTTAAAAACAAAATGCTTAGTTAAGAGAAGTGCTATCTATCTTTAAGTATCTTCAAGAGTCGTAACTACCAACATAAAATCCTAAATCTGGGCTGACATGGGCACACTTACTCTTTGGATTGCCAGCTACTTAGGAAGCTAGGTAGGAGGATCCAAAGTTAGGTCTGAGCAACTTAGTTCGACATCGTCTCAAAGCCAGATGTGGTGGTGTACACCTGTAATTCCAGCACTTAAAAGATCACAGCAAGTTTGAGGCTAGCTGGGCTACATAGTGAGTTCAAGATCAGGCTCAACTACAGAGCAAGACCCTGGTAAAATCAGAATTTTCCTACGGGAAACCTCAGGATTTAAAAGTTCTATTAAATCCAGGTACACTATAATTATACCATTCTTGTTTTTTTAAAAAAAAGAGACAAAATGAGATGTATAAGTAAGTAGTTTAGGACTGGAAAACACAAAAGTCCATTAAAATAAATTTAGGGGGCTGGGGATTTAGCTCAGCGGCAAAGCGCCTGCCTGGCAAGCGCAAGGTCATGAGTTCGGTTCCCGGTACCGGAGAAAAACCAAAAAAAAAAAATAAAATAAAATAAAATAAATTTAGCTTTTGTATGATGAAGGGAAGCTCTCTCCCAGTCCTAATTTGAATTTTAACTTCAAGTTTCAATCAATATTGCTAGTAAAGTAAGAATTTAAGTAACTTATTTCTTCCCCCACTTCTTATCAAAATATTAACACAGTAAAAACAGATTCGAGGACAAAATTCCTTTATTAGGGGAGAAAAAAAAAAAAGCATCAAGACTACTCCAATGAAGGTAGGTACTTTACCTTTAGAAATAGTTAAAGCAGGAGACCACTGTGATCTTAGAATATCGAGACAAATGCTGCCATTACTGTTAATATTTGGATGATAAATTCTTGTTGTAAATGCAACCTAAAATAAAATTTAAAAAAAAACCTCTTAAGTATTTTATCTGAAAAAACAAAAAAAAAACAAGCATCCTACATTTGACCAGAAGACTTTAAAGCAAAGCTTAAAATATAAGTCATCACTAGCCAGGTGTGGTGGCGCACACCTGTAATCCCAGCACTTGGGAGGCTGAGACAGGAGGCCATCCTGGGCTACATAGTGAGTTCAAGACCAGCCTGAACTATGTTACATTACACAGTGAGACGCTGTCTTGAGGGGGGGAAAAACTCCTGGATAGAATCAAACTTTATAGACCAGTTCATTTAAAATGTGCTGTTACAGTCAGGTTTGTATCTCCATTGTGCACAAACTCAAAACTTGAGTATTACAGAAGTATTTCATTCAACGGCAGTCACATAGCACCTTCAACATGACATAATGAGTGTCACAATGTCTTATATATACTATCTTATGGTTATTTACAGGCTGAATTTACTTTACTGTTTATAATAGTGAGAGACCATATGCTTTCAACTCCTATAAGCTAGTCACTTTAGAACATTAGGCAACTCTTGATTGAAGCAGAACATCTGATGGCTATTATTATAATCCCAATCTCTGTGACTAACAAATGGGAAAAGGTTTCCACAGGGCACATTTAAGCTTTATAATATTAAGGACAAGGAACTCTCCCTCATTTATAAAATTCAAGCCCATGTGCCTAGCTCTTTAAGCTAAAGGTTAGCTGTGTGTACATATCTACATAAAGGTATGTTTCAGCTTTAACTGTTCTTACTCAATACATACAAACAGCTTCACAGAACCCTAGTTTTGCAGAACGCTTTATTCCTCCGAAACAGTGTAAATCTGTACTAACAGATTTTGAAGGGAAATACTTGCCTTAGGTGGTTTGAAGGGGTAGTCTGTAGGAAAATGAATTGTCAAAAAGAATACACCGCCTTGATATGGGCTGTCATTCTGTGAAGAGAAAAATATTAAAGTTTAATATATTTAAAGAAAAATCAATGGTAAATAGTGTCTTTAACATTTCTATTTCTTAAACATTTCATTAATGAGTCAAAAATTATCTATCTGCACTGTAATGAAGATTCTTCATCAAAGAAAATTCAACCCATGTTAAGAGGGGAGCAGACCACCAACGCTTACTATAATAAGCCCTAACTAGAGCCACTCTTACAATTTACCACACGTTTGGGGAAAAAAAATCCACAAACCAAAAGTACACTTAGCGATAAAGTTTACCACGTAGTATTTCTCAGTCACACTATTATTGTCAAAAAAGTACTACCAGTTTAGAATATTTCCTTCAAAAGCCAGATATGAGCCGGGCGGCCTGTAATCCCAGCACTCCAGAGGCTGAGGCAGGAGGATGGCTGTGAGTTCGAGGGCAGCCTGGGCTACAAAGTGAGTTCAAGACTAGCCTGAACTAGTGAGACCTTGTCTCAAAAAAGACAAAATGCCAGATGTGCACAAATGCCTTTACAACTCAATGGGCCATTTATCCACTATTGTGTAGTGTACATCAAAACAATAGCTATTTCATGTGACAAAGTGTTTTCAGAAACATCACAACAGAAGTAGGTCTTCTAAAAAAGTTTATTCAATTGGCTCCCCCAAATTCCCATCTAAAACTATGAAATTTTTTCCCACAAAAGCCTAACTGTGGGGCCGGGGATATAGCTCAGTGGCACAAGCACCTGCCTGGCAAGTGCAAGGTCCTGAGTTCGATTAAAAACAAAGCCTAACTGAACTCTCCACAGCAAGCCAAGAGATTTGGAAAAGAAAATGTAGCTTCTCCAGACAGGCACAGTGGTGCACATTCCCTTAACTCCAACACCCTGGGAGGCTGAGGCAGATAAAGTTCTAGTGTAAGCCTAACCTAGGGAACTTAGCAAGACCCTGTCACAAGGCTGGGGTGGGGGGTGAGAGGACAATATATAGCTTGTAGATACAGCTCAGTGCTAAGGCCCTGAGTTCAACTCCCAGTACTGTAAAATAAGAAAAGAAATGGAAAGCCAGGGGTATAGCTCAGAGGCATGGTACTTACCTTGCAAGTGCAAGGTCTTGAGTTCAATTCCCAGTTTCAAAAAAAACGGAAAAATAAATTGTCATACTACACAGCAGTACTTTTTCTCCATTACTGGTTTGCTCAAGCAACTCCCTCAAAAAATATTTTACAAATCTTAGTACCAAGTTAACACATGAGAGAGTACTTGCTGTGAGTTTTTTATTTTAATTAAACAAATGCAGGAGATAGATGTCATTCTTTCTATTTTATGGGTGAATGAAATGGGACTTAAAGCTTACAAAAGGGGACAAATAGTGACAGAATCAACATCCAAACGTAAGTTTTCTGAAGGCCACTTAGAGACAATACAATGATAAAGTGCTAATATAGTAACCTAGTTTAGCATTTAAGTTAAAAACACAAAAATTGCCTAATTGCCTCTAACATTTCAAAAGCCAACTTTAAGATTTTTAACAGAGCTCATTAATTTTCATCCCTCTGTAAAATAAGCCCAGATAATGGTTTTTGTCAAGATCGGCTTTAAATTCTAGTACAAGGACCTAAAAAGTGAATGTGCCAGGTGTGGTGGTGCATGTCTGTAATCCCAACACTCAAGAGGCTGTGGCAGGAGGATCACTGCAAGTTTGAGACCAGCCTGGGCTACAAAGTAAGCTCAAGGGCCAGTTTGAACTGTGTAGCGAGACCCTGTCTCAGAAAGACAAAAAAAAAAGAATGCAGTGAAGTGTTACAGATGTTATAAAAAAGTGTAAAGAAATAGGATTCAAAGAAAATCTACTTATTGGATGAAGATCCAGGTTCAAAGAAACAACAGTTAAAAAGAAGAACTACTTAAATTGAGTTGTACCAACATTTTTTAAAAAAACAATCTTACAAAGCAAGACATGAGAACTGTAGAGGGGAGAAAACAAACCAAGGCACCCAGATTGTGACTTGCTTTTATTAGATGAACATGTCTTTGTTAAATATTATAGCTATACATCGGCATATACTGGTAATAGAGGTTTCATATAGAATGTATTGTAATGTAAATGAATATAGAAGTTATGAATTACATATAGGACAAAAACAAAGGTATTCAGAAACATTTTCATTTAAAATATTCAATTCTAGAAGTTCTGTGTAGGCTTTCATTTGTTTTACACAATCAAGGGCCATGTCTGACTGCTTCTGAATAAAGACAATCCATTAGCCCATCAATGAAATTTAGGCAGAGCTAATCTCACTTGCTTTAACAACAAAACAAAAACTCCTTTCTTTAAGGGTTGTCATAATGGTGCACTACAATACTGCAGCAAAAAGGAAAAATTAGTAATCTATACTATCCAAGTAAAAGTCTTGATTACCACCCCTTGAGTGCTTTCTTAACACTGACAAATTACTTTTATAATGAGACTGTCCTAAAGTACCCTCTGAATCCAAGTTATATATGGTATGAACATCGTAAAGTACTTTAGTGAATTCTCTACTCAGAAAACTGGTAATCCATAATGGAGAGTTGTGGAACTGCTTACAAAATTGAGGCACAAAAATAAAGTGAACCAGGTAAGGACTAAGCCGAAACATAGATCCCACCTCAAAAGGGAAGAAGGCAGCTGTTCATCTACCCCAACTCACTGTGGCTTATGGAATGAGAGCCTAAATTCAGGGTTGGTTTTTGTTGTTGTTGTTTTAAAAGGTGGGGGGTTTATTCAAAGTGCTGAATTTTAAAATATCCTGTGGGTCTAGCTGGGCAAGTCAATACTTACCTGTGTATTAAAAATAAATACTGATTTAGATAAGCATATTTAAAACAAAATCTAAAACAGCAAACGTAGTCCTTGAAGTGACAAAATATACAGGCCTGGCTCTGTAGTTTCTTAAAGATTATCCAGTATTGTAAGTACTTAATAAGCTCCCTGCCATAATGTCTTAATTCATGAGAAACAACTTCTACTCAGCTCATCATTAACATTGTTACTATTTGTCATCTTATACTTTAACATTTGTTTTAATGCTCTTATCTCCCCACATTTTAATTTCCTGAAGGATTGGGAGGGATCTTCTCTATTATGTTCATTTGTGTCCTTACTGCTGTGCATATGGCAGGATTGAGACAGGGAAATGAGGCCAGGTGTGGTGGTGCAAAAAAAAAAGAAGGAAAAGAAGAGAAATGACTAACATATTGAAGTCAGAACTGCTCAACAGATACCTATTGCACATTTTCCTTTAGAATTATAAATGGTAACAATCATTTCCCCACCTAGCACACACTGTTGCTGTAAATAAAAAGGAGGAAATTAATCATTTTTGGTAATATACACATGTATTATAAATAGAAGCACTAGGCCAGGCGTGCTGGTGCATGCCTGTAACCTCAGCACTCAGGAGTCTGTGGCAGGAGGACTGAGAGTTTGAGACCAGCCTGGTCTACAATGTGAGATCAAGGCCAGCATGAACTGCATAGTGAAGAGACCCTGGCTCCAAAACAAAAAAAAAGGCCATAAAATAAAATAAATTAAGTTTTAAACAGTTATATGTGCAAGACAGTCACCCCATGATATTTTTTGGTGCACTCTAATTCTCTGAAATTCTTAGATGATATCCTTAATTCCAAATATTCAATTATCCAGCTTATAGTTTCCTACCTACCCACAATGGAAAGGAATTTTCCTACATCCAAAATATCACCTTCTGCTTATATTTAAATTTTGCATAAATCAAAGTTATATACAAAATGGAGTAACAAATTAACCAAAATAGAGTATTACCTTTACAACTCATGGTAGAAATAGAGCCAGTAAATTGTAAGAAAGAAGCAGCTCAATGACACAGCTTCCTACTGCTACAAAGGAAAACTGGACTGATACAAATAGGGACCTGGTAGCTCTGGCACTGTGCTCTACACCCAAACAAGGGGAGACAATGTATTCTGTTTTTTCTTTCAAATGCAGTACAACTATGATACATCAAAACAAGGTAGCTAAATAATAAAACTTACAGACTAAGTTAAAAATTACAATCAGATCAATACTAGGTTTTCAATTACAGGCAAAATGTTTAAATTCTTAATACTTACAGGTCCCATAATTGTGGCTTGCCAATGGAACACTGTAAAAAGAAAAACAAAATATAACCTGCTTAGTATCTCAGAACACATAAATCTTCTTTCAAATTAGCTACAGAAATCAATTTAGAAGTTACTTACTATCATCCCCAACTGGGCCTGCAGAACATTGTGCTGGAGGGTCACGGGCCAAATCACTAAGTTCCTACACCAAAAGAGAAAATGATGGGTCATGTAATACAGTGTAATGTAATGTAACACAAGCAAATAAATACAGTCAAGTAAGGGAAGCATGGTGCTGCATGCCTGAAATCCCAACACTCAAGAGATTGAGGTGAGGGAACCCCAAGTTCAAGCAAGGCCTGCCTGGATATACAAAACTCTGTTTCAAAAAGTCAAAACAAAAACAAGTAAATCTCCTGAGTAAAGAGCAAGGGGCAGTAGAAGTGAAAAAGTTTTAAAGCATGTTAAGTCCATGGACACTTCTGCTAAAATGAAACTTACTCATCTGTATGACCAACATGCACACATGTATATGAACACATGAAGGAAAGAAATTCCAATATCCTGGTACTGTGGGTCAGAACCTTGACAAGGTCCCAGGCCCCCAGAAGGCCTTACTGACAACCACACACCCTTCACCTTTGGAGGCAATCTGGACTGTGCATACCAATTCAAGTCAGCTGGGGCAATCCATGAGTGAATATGAACCAGCAAGCAGTCATTACTTTGCAATGAGAAATATCCAGCACACACATTCTCCGGGAAAGCAATTGTGAGCAAAAGAGTCTGACACATGCACAGAACTAAGCAAAGACCATGGGATGTATGAGCCTGAATCCTGTCTAGCACATTCCATACAATGCTTTACTTGCCTCTCATTCCTACAGCAAATACTGACTAAATGCTGGCCACATACATGCCAAGCATTGTCATCAGTGGATAGAGCATCAGCACCATAAAAAATCTAAGCCATCAAGATGTGAAACAATAAACCAAACACGTATGCGTATCTGTGACTATATCTTTTAAAAAATTAAGTCAACTACGTCCACTTTTACCCTATCCTTTAATGGACATACAATCATGACTCAAACAATATACTCCATTAAGAAAGACAAAACCTAAGTAATCCTACATTCAGTCACTGGAACAAAGTAAGCAGCATTGTCCCACGGACATATGCCCAACAATCCATGGTCAAGGCTCAAAGACACTAACAGGAAATTCTGATGGACAGAGCTGATGCTCTCAGAATGCAGTGTGTCACCCACCTGCTGACTGTCCAGACTACCCAGAGACCCTCTTCTGTCTTTTAACCTTTTGTTCTTCCTGAATCACACTTCTACCAAACCATTCACTGATCCCATTTTCCACATAAAAACCTCATAGGACTAAGTACCCTTTTGTATTCAATCTATTTCAACATTTTTAATTCAACACCAATTTTTAATTGGTGTTAAAAATTCTAACTCTGGGGACTGGGGATGTAGCTCAGTGGCACAAGTGCCTGCCTGGCGAGAGCAAAGTCCTGAGTTCGATTCCCAGTACAAAAAAAAAATTTGCTTTTGGCAAAACATGAAATTTCTGCAATTCCATATGAACCAATTATCCTCAAATATCTGTATGTACGAAAAGATGGCACTTAGTATGAAAGTCTTATTAGGCTTTCTTTTTATTTTAAAATGGTACAGCTACACCTTAAAAAGGACATAACCAAAATCAAAAATACCAAAAATATTTTAAAAACACAGGTCTGTAATCCTAGCTACTTTGGACTCTGACCTGGGAGAATCACATACACTAGACCACCCTAGGCAGGAGATTTTGTCTCCAAATAAAATTTAAAAATGGGAGTGTAACACATGGGTTCCATACCCAGTACCAAAAACACAAAGACCAAAATGACAAGCCAAACTAAGGTTAATGCACTGCTGCACTGAACATTTCCAACTAATTTAAATTCCCCTTTAAAAAAATACATTCAAACCCAGGAATCATTTTAAAATTCCTTTTCTTATCTAAATATGGAAATAATTATCAAAGATACATGGGAACAATAAAACAGTTTAAAAAGTCTGAATGTTGTCATATACAAAAGACCAAATACTAGAAAGCAGAAGAATGAAAGGGAGAGGGGTGCTGTGGATCAAACCCAAAGGCCTCCTACATGCTAGGCAACCATTCTGCCCCAAGAAATGTCTTTTTGAAAGAGGTCTTGCTATTCTACCCAGGTCTGCAGTTTGTGATCATTCTGCCTCAGCTTCTAGAGCAGTTTGAATTACTAGGGCTCAATGGCTAATCTGAAAGGGTGCAATAAGAGTGATGGAGTCAATACCAACAACTTGCCACACTTATCATGCATTTATAACCCTGAAACATTAACTGCTTTCTTTTAACCTCCAATAATCGATTAACTGTTAAGGAAAGGAATATAACCGCACGGAAATAATTTTTTTTTTCTTACTATGTGGTTCAGGCTGGCCTTAAATTCACAGCAATCCTACTTCAGCCTCCGGAGTGCTGGGATTACACACACGTACCACTACACCCAGCTAGATTTTCCTTTACCAGTATGATCTTTACTGCTCATTGCAAAGTTAAAAAATACGAAGTGCACAATATTCAGTATAAAGTCCCCTCCCTTGGAGGGTGCAGAGAATAGATGAGCTCAATTTAAACTCTAGAATAACCACCTCATTGAAGATGTACAATCTTGCCATCACAGAAGAAACAAGCAAGCTTATATGTAACTACCACAGAAGAGTAACAACTATCCAGAAAACCTATACACATTCTTTTACTAACTCTAGAAATCCAGGCATCTTTCAGTTTTAGTTGTCTGCAGACAACATTTACATCCATCCATTTGCTTATCCAAATCTCATGTATTTGATACAAAAAAAACCCAGGAGTCCTAGCCCTCAGTGTAGAGCTTTGTGCTAAACTGAAATGCTTTATTATTTCAAAGTCATAGTTTTTATTAAAAATTTTAAAAGCACAGTTTTAAAATTTACTGATGCTCATAACAGGGCCATAATTCATGCCTCACTGCCAGGTGGCCCCAATCTGAATTCGATTGTTCTCATTAAAGTACTGGTGGTAGAGGCATGACTGCATCATCAGGCAGCTTGTACCACTTCTTGGGATCTCAGATTACAACAGGGCAAAGAAAGGCACTGACTTAGATGTCATCAAAGTACAGTTCGTTAAGGAAAATATTAAAATGGTATAAATATTAGCTAACTTGTGGTACAACACTTATAAATATTATACTATACATAGCAGGGAGGTTCTTGTAAGATTTCCATATTAAAACTTAGAAAATTATGGATAAACTATTCATGAATATAAATTTAATTAAGTATATTTGATTATTGTAATATTTTAAATTGGTATGAATAGCATTACTATTTACATTTGGGCAGTAATTATTCAAATTCAAGCAACTAAGTGGATTTGACCCATTTGTAGACTTTAGTGAAAAGACTGATAAAAGTGATTAAATCTGTTTGTAAATGGTACAAGCCACCGAGTGGGAGGACAGTTTCGGATGTAATACCACACCTGTGGTTCAAGCCAGCTGGAAGATGTTAAGTGGTGGACTATGAAAAAAAAATCCAAACTGAGATTTTAGAGTATTTAAATGGTTTCCTAAGTGACCACCGGCGAGTCTGTGTCTTTCTCTAGTACCCTGGCATGCCTTCCAGCTCTTTTTGTTCCAGGTTTTTTAGCAAGATAGGATTAGCTGGCACGTATTCAGACCTACACTTTCTGGGCTTGCAGGCTCTGCCTCGGTCTCATCTGTAACATACATGAGTGAATTCAGTTCTAACATGATCAGAAAAGGAAGATGAGCAAAAGTAAAGACTGACAATGACAATGTAGCCCCAACCTTGGGTGAACTGCTGTTTTGGTTACTTGACGAGTTCCTATCAGGTGTGCTGTGGTAGTGACCTCTGGACAGTCATCAGGGTTATAGGCAAAAGGGGATAAGCAGACTGCCTCAGGAGCCAAGCTCTTGCATAATACAACTATTTTCATTTCTCAGTAACACTGCAGTTCTTTTTGTTTGTTTTTTAAGACAGGGTCTTGCCATGTAGCTCAGGCTGGCCTCAAACTTGCAGGGATTACAGGTGTGTGTGTATGTGTGTGGCTCAACACTATAGTTCTATAGACACTCTCCCTTTCCCTTCTGCAGTACTGGGGATCAAACCCAGGGCCTTCACAGGGAGCTACATCCCCACCCTATTTTATTTTTTGAGACAGGATTTTCCCAATTTGATAAATTGCCCAATTTGCAATCTTCCTCCCTCAGCCTCCCCAAATGCAGGGGTTACAGGCACAAGCGAATCACGCCTGGCTTTTTTATTCCTTTTTAATCCTGAGTTTTTGTGTCATATGAAAAAATAAGAACTGGTATATCAAATACATCAGAACAGAAACTTGCCAGGCATGGTGGCGCACACCTGTAATCCCAGTACTCGGGAGGCTGAGGCAGGAAGATCACTGTGAGTTCGAGGCCAGCCTGGGCTACAAAAGTGAGCTCAAGGCCAGCCTGAACTGCACAGCGAGACTCCGTCTCAAACAGACAAACAAGAACAGAACAGAAACTTTACAAAGTATAATGCCAATTTTAGGCCAGATTCAGCTGCTTCAAGTAGATTTTCATTCACTACACAGAATCAAAATGAAATTTTTCTGGGATCATTCTAAGACAAAACATCTCATTGTGAATCTATTACAAAGTTTAACAATGAAGATAAATGAATACAATGTTCTGGTTAAAACAATGTTTTTTGAAATAAAGAAATTTTATGCCAGGCATGTTAGTGCACACCTGTAACCGTAGGTACTAAAGACAGGTTGGAGCCAGCCATGGCAATTTAGAGGCAAGTCGTCTCAAAATAAAATTTTAAAAAACAGCAGGAGTAGCTTGTGATGCTTGCTTTACTAGTATTACATCAAAAATAATTAGGAGAAACAGTCTTAGCCTGCTTGTGCTACTAGCCAATTTTAAGAAAGGAAATGGCTATCAACTTGTAATTTTTTTATACTAAAAAATATGAAAATGTGATGCTGAATACAAATGTAACCCAGCCAGTACTCTTGTCACTATTGTCAAGATTTTGGAAATAAAGTTTCAGGGTCTGAAGAACATCTATGTAAAGTAACATAAGGCCCCATTCTGGTCCTGACTTGGAAAGGGAGATAAATTCTCTACATTTTGTTTATAATTTGTTTAAAAACATACTAAATCTTTAAAAAAGGCAGTCAACAAAGCGGTACAGGAGAAATTCAACTTTTAAAGCGTTTAGCAAATTGAAGTAATTTACACAGCCTGAAAACTAGAATATGTTGGATGACTCCATCACTACAAAACCCAGGAACTGAATAAAATTATTTAAGGCTCAATAATATGCAAATGTAACTGATTTATTTCAATTTTAATTGGGCAAGTTTATATTCTGCACCGCTATATAAAGAGGATTTACAATATAAAAATATTCAAACCTATTAAGACATTAAAAAGAATACTATCTTGTAAGAGAAAATTTTTAGAGAAAAGCAATTTGAACATGTGAAAACCTCAGCTGAAATGTATCATTCCAAATTTTTAAAAACTGAACACCTTTAATCCCAGCACTGTGGCTGAGGCAAGAGAGCTACCGAGTCCAACATCAGGCTGAGCAACCTAGTGAGACATTGGCTCAAAATTTAAAATATAAAAAAGTCTGGGAAACTGAGACCACAAGAGTCACAACCTAAGATGATGCAAGATAAGATCAGTCCCTTAATGCCTATTTAGGCAAATATATCGTTAAATGTTCAACTTACTCAAGAATGAGGGAAAACTCAAATAGTTTTAAAACTCTTAATCAGGAAGAATTACTGAAATTCATCTAAGAACTTAAAAACTTGTTAAAGGAAAACATCATCTAAGAACTTAAAAACTTGTTAAAGGAAAACAATATAGGGATTTTGCTTCTAAAAAAAATTCTTGGGCTGGGGATACAGCTCTGCAGCATGAGAGCCTGCCCAGCAAAGCACAAGGTCCTAAGTTCAATTCCCAGGAGCAAAAAAAAAAAAAAAAAAAAACCCACAGACAGAAACCAAATCATGTTGGTACTCAAAAAGTTCTAGACTCTGGAGTACTCTGCAGTTTGAATACTCAACCTGCCTCTGAAAACATAGTTCTTGGCAACTTGAACTGATCTGCTATACTGAGCAAATGATTTTCATAGGCTAACCCAATTCTCACAGCAACTATGTGCCAATTCCCTAATCACTTTTTTAAAATTATAAATGCAATCCATTTTAACACCATCTAGCTATACACTTTATTGCAGGTAAAAAATTAAGCAGTCTAAGTAACCAATTTTCTCATGTGCAAACTCACACATGTTCTGGGGAGGAGAGAGGGATGGGGAACACAAAAAAGAAGATATGTTTGTTTTATATATATATACCAACTTTCCACAATAAATGTTAAAATTTTTAAAAATGAAACTGACGAATAATAAAATTTACATAAGCTCTATTTCATTTATCAACAAAAGCAGAAACAACAGAAGTCCATTTGACAGTGAAACATTTATCTCCAACTACCCCATTTTCCCTTTTCATAAAACATCAGGATGAAGATTGGAATCTTCAAATGTGCTATTATATTCCAAATACACTTTTTTGGGGGAGTAGTACCAGGAATGGAACTTACGACCTTGCGTTTGCCAGGCAGGCACTGTGCCACGATATCCCCAACCCTCCAAACACACTTTACATGCAAAGCAAATCCCTGAAAGACAGTTTATAAAGACATGAAGATGCACTCCCTTCCCCGATGTAGTCTTATCTGGAGTTTCACTTTTAAAACTCAGATCCACTATTTCTTCATCTCTAAAATTAAAATGTTTACTTGTATACAAATTCTGAGAAGCTGAATGAGACGTAAAGCACTCTATTATGTTACCTGGCATAGAGTGTACTAGGTACTTAGCTAGCAGACTATCTTGTACAACACCCATGCTGGAGTCAAGGTTTTCTGGGTAAGGGTCTTAAGATCATTTGCTTATGAAACAGGAGCTAAAAAGCCCTGGTTCAATTACATCTTTGGGTTATGTGATAATCTTTATGCTTAGCAGTCCATAATGTCTGGTAAACATCTAAACTGAAGTATTACTAAAACTAGTAATTACAAAAAGCTGTCACTCTCAAACTTCTTGATTTTTACCTCTTCATTCCCTTAATTTCAGAAGCCTGCTATTCTTTTTTTTTTTTTTTTTTTTTTCTCCGGTACCAGGAACCGAACTCACGACCTTGCGCTTGCCAGGCAGGCGCTTAGCCACTGAGGTAAATCCACAGCCCCAACAGACATTCTCTTTAAGTCATATTCTTTTTTTTTTTTTTTTTTTTTTTCAGATGTGGATATCACTTTATTCTCAGGGATGGGTTGAACTCTTCATCTTCCTGCCAAAGCTTTCCAGACAGTTGAGATTAGAAGCATGAGCCACTGGCCCCAGAATCAACCATTCTAGGTGCTTTACTTTTAAAAATCTGTGACTAGGACACCTCCAAAGTAGTAACAAATACCTAGAATCAGGCCAATGAACTTGTACATTAAAATCTCCTTTAAATTCAATATAGAAAAATAAAAATCAAATCCTTTTAAAGAAAAAAGAAAACATACGTATTTCCATCGTTTTCTTTCTTCCCCTTTCACTAGTACCTGAATGATAATGAAATCATGCAGCAGCAGTTAGTTTTCACATCACTGTGCCCAGAACGAGCCACCACGCAAACACCTTAGTGGGGAAATGTGAGGAATAAAGTGAGTCACTGCAGGTGTTAGTTATGCTCTGTAGCAACACAATCTACTCTGTGGGACTCCTCCTGCTCCAACGTGATGGTAGTCCAGGGTGACTGTCAGTTACCACCAACCAACTTAAGTCACACATGAAACCCACACCAATTTCTTCCTTCAGCCTCAGCGATGAGCTTAGACGGCTGGAAAGTAATCAAAGCCTGGACTTGCCAGCCCAAAATTTTCTAAATCAAAGCTGAAAAGTACACCCTTTTTAAAATCAGTAGTTACAAAGGCAGAGGTACTGGTGGGCATGTGTTCAGCAGTACACAGTGAGGCTGGAAGCCAGAGCACCCACACTGGGCGAAAGAGGTACAAACACAAACCTAGCAGAAGGCTCCATAATTCTCATCTCTGAGGGTAGGCAACTGGTTCCTGTAGCTATTCCTTTGCCTTTTAATGACTCTAGTTTCTTTCTACAAAAGTACTACCTCGCAACTTTTACCAAGTACGTAATTTTTATCTGACTAAAACAATGTAATGCTTGACTCCAGCTGGAAAAGTTGGAAGGAATGAAGCAAAATCTCAAATTTAGGAGCAAGAAGTCATGTGCCATGGGGTTGGTGGAACATGCCTGCAATCCCAGCACTCGGGAGGCTGAAGCAGGAGGACTGCCATGAGATCAAGACCAGCCTGGACTCCATAAGTGAGTTCAACGCCAGCCTACATGACATAGCAGGGACTGTCTCACCAAAAAAAAGGAAAAAGTCATGTGCCTCAAATAATCACTAACTTTCAATCTCCAACAGAAACTACAGGTTAATTCTATTTCTAAAATGAAAAATATAATGTTAAGTTATTAGCTAAAATTTCACCATCAAATTATTCATTCATTTATATAACAGCTGCCTCTGGTGCCAAACAAGTTACGCCGGAAAATACCAACATAAATAAAATATGACTATCTCCCCAAACACTTAAAAAAAAGCTAACCGCGAATAGACATCCCCTTACACACAATGAATTGAAAAAAGGTATTTAAACACTTTGCAAATCCTGAAAAGATAACCATTAATTTTGCCTGGGTTTAAAACAGCCACCTGAGTTGAGTCTTGATAGAGGAATTTAGTATGCAATTGCCAAAGAAACAAGAAAAGCATTAAGGACAAAGCAAAAAGTCAGGGGTGTAAAAGAACACAGGTTGTAAAATGTGCTTAAAAACTGTAGTGGTATACCACAGATACAGTAAGGGAGTGGCTAGAAGGCTGATCAGAGTAGAGTTTTTAAAAGGGCCTGGATATATATAGATATAGATATATCTGTATCTACATATATATAAATATAGATATATATAGACATGGAAGACCATCTCTAAAGGCAATGAGAAGCCATTGGTGTTTTTGATGTACTGACGGTACTGTACCAGAACTGATTCATTTAACTTTTTGAGACAAGGTTTCACTATGCAGTAGTTCAGGCTAGTCTCAAACTCATAAGTGATCCTTCTGTCTCAGCCTCCCAAGTGCTGGGATTACAGGTGCGTGCCACCACACCCGGCCATTTAACTTTTGTTATTGTAAAAGCACTTAATATCTCAGATTGCTCCAAAACTTAACACTTTTACTATACCTCCTTCACATTTTAAGTAATGTGACAGAAGGGGCTGGGATGTGACTCAGGAAAATGCCTGCTTAACATGATGCATGATGCATGAGGCCCTGGGTTTGACTCCCTGAGGGGTGAGAATGGGGGGACACACAAGAGAAAAAAGGTCTCAAATAAGTACTCCTCAGGTCGCCTTCCCCTTCCTTGAACTAACAGATTATTCCAATTCTTTTCTTTAGTCATTTCTGGATTATCACGTTATGTGCTGCTTAAGAATGTGCAGTACTTGGGAGGCTGAGTCAGGAAGGTTCCTGTGAATTCCAGGTTAGCCTGGGCTAGTGAGTTTAAGACCAGTCTGAACTACACAGGAAGACCCTGTCTCAAAAACCAAAACAAAACAGAAGGGTACAGCATTACTTCCACAGGTTTTAAAATCTTGTAACAGTACAGTCACTTAAACACCATTCAGAATAGTGGCTCTTAACATTACTTGTAACAAGAACTACTGACCCCTCTATCACCCCAAAACACATACAACTGAAGACACAATTTAGCTAGTGAGGCACACCTAACTTTCTTAACCCTGTACTGCCTGAGACCCCCCCTCAACAGAGGACAGATGAATACAGACTGTATTGGGAAGCAACAGCAGTAATTCTGGTAAGAGTATGAACTGTGTTCATGGGTATGAGATCATCCTCACTAGCACCTTACAGACACAGGCCGTTTTATGTTAGACACCTCAGAGAGAGGTGGAGTAACTAAAAGCTAACAAATGGAACACGTATGGCTCTGGGACAGGTAACAGAACAAAGTCACACAACTTGAAAACATGAATAAGGATGAGTTCACAAAGGCTTGTTTCTCCAGGTGGTGTCCATGTAAGAATACAGTATTTGCTCAATTGGAGGAAAAAACCTTCAACCACACCAACTCAAGAGTATGTTAGTCAATGAATAAACATCCCAGCTTGAACAAGGTATGGAAAAAAATGTTTTTCTCAGGATCGACTTGACTGCTAGCTTGCTTCTCATTGTACCTAGTGTGATATAGGGTTACCCAGTTCTCAAGTCAGATGCTTTTAAATGGATGCCAAGTGAGAAAATGGTCATCTGTTTACTGTAAAAGGAAACTATCTACTAGAGTTGAGGATCAATTTCCAGTGACTTTGCCTAGGATTCTTTTAATCTTACAAATGACTCTAAAGCCTACGAAGGTTTCAGACTCAGGGACAAAAACAATTTATAAAATTTGAAGAACTGAAATTGCCAGCTCATTGCTTTCAGGAAACAGAAACGGTAGATGAGAAAAAACAGGTTCACATATGGCAGCTGTTAAAATTTTCATCCTCTGCAGACCACTCCTTCCTCAAGTTAGCCCTGAGACAGGATAATACTGTAGCAGGTGGGAAGACTGGCACACTCACACTTTGAAGAACACTAAGACCAAAACATCCAATCAGGGAACTATGCTAAGAAATAATATGGCCTATAAAGACATTTCTTCCCCGTAGAATTTTCTTTTGGACAGATACTCTTTTTAAGATCACCTTCCTTGCCGGGGACACTTGTAGGATAGCCATGAGTTTCAAGACCCTGTCTGAAAAAACACCAAAAAAACCCCACCCCAAAACAAACAAAAAACTTTCTCTCAACTGCTTCTCCTGAAACCTTCTGCACACCTAGAAGTGAGAATTCAGCCCTTCTTCCACAGGGAAAATGCTCTCTTTCAAAAGCTGGAAGTGGAGGGATAAAAAGAAGCCAAGGAGACCACACTATGCCGATCTCTAACCTGGGTAACTGAAATCTTCAAGCTCTCATGTCTATCTCACTCTCCTGGGTTAAAATACTACAAAAGAATTTGGGACAGAACGGATTTCACAATCTAAATAGACTACCTATGTCCTGAACACCCAGTGGGAAGCATGGCAAAACCAGACTGGACTCAGGACATTTGTTCGCCAAGCAAATCCTTCTAACTGGCAACTAAGACATGTAGCTTACACTGGTATTCTCATCTAGATGTATGAACACTAGTGGGTTTGACTACCTCATTTTTTATTCTGAAAACACTTCTTTTGTAACATTTCTAAGGCTTCTACAGTTGAGGAAAATCTTTTCTTTATGTGATAGTCGTGTTTGACAGCTGACTGCTAGAAATGAAATATAAAAGGCTGACAGACACAAACATGAAGTCTGTATCAGTTTTTTGCTCCTGTATCTCTATCTCCCTCGCTCAATGATACGTGGTAATACCAATGAAGTGACCAACTACAGACTACAAGAACAGCAGGCTAATGTATTGAAAATGTCAAGTGAAGGGATGACGCTGGAAATATGTAATTAGCCCTTCCCCTCAAAGAATTTAGTAATTAGAAGTATGACAATTACTTGTGAACTATGAACCTGTAAAGCAGTCATGTTAACAACCCTATAGTAAGATTTAATACCTCTACTAAGAATTCAGCATTCTATAAACTTCCCACAACAAACACTACTTGTAAACCAGAGCAACGAAAAAGGCAGTAGTTATGAAAATGTTTCCAGGGCCAAGGATTTAACTCAGCGGCACAGTGCCTGCTTGGCAAGCATGAGGTCATGAGTTCAATTCCAGGTACAAAAAAAAAAACAGAAAAGTTTCCATTACCCACCCTACTAAAAGTGTAACTCCATACACACACTAGTTTATCCATAACATACTGCAGTTTTACTGAGTTCTAACACTTCCCCAAAGGCTTGTCAAAACTGAACTTAGGTACCGTGTAAGGTGAAGTCCATGGGCTCCCCACTCTAGTCATTATCACCACGTTTCCACAAGGATCTCATACCGCTGTCATCTTGCATTTCATCACAAAACAGAATGAAGCAGTACACACTTCCTACCAGCATCTCTGCCACTGCTGAAAGCTCCTTTCTTGTATTTTACTTATAAAGCCATTTCTTTCAGAGCTAAATTTGACTTGACTTAAAAATCTAAACTGTAGAGTAGGAGGAAAGATAGCCCTTGCATCAAAGCTACACCAAGCCACAAGGGCACACCACGGGACAAGGGAATGAGCGCCTTATAAATAACTCCAAAGTTGGCCAGGTTAGCCTTCACCTCAGTCCTCTTCATCTGAAGTCCAAATGCTGGGTTACAGCTTAAGGACTGGTGTAGCTTCTGAACACTGTCTTTATTACATCACCAAAAAGGCACTAACTTCCTGTTTACCTGTAATTATAGGTGAGACAAGTAAGCTTGTTCATTAGACAAGGTATTAGCAATGCCTTGAATGAATAACAATAATTTTCTTCATCACTCTTGAAGGTAAGTCACTTAAAATTATTCAAATCAGGCAGTGCTGTGTATTTGTAGTCCCAGTGAAAACTGTTTGAGGCCAGGCATTCAAGGTCAGCCTGGGTCATAAAACATGCCCCTAGGTGCACCTCCTCTCAATTCAATGCTGTTCTTTCATAGGCTTTATTTGAAATGGGCTAAGACATAAAGCCTAAATTTAGGCTCTAAGCTATGATCCATGTAAACAAATAGGGCATTTCGTAGACATGAAAAGTAAAACTTAAATCCAGTCCACTAGTAGAAAATATCCAATTATACTGGGTGTGGTGGTACATGCCTGTAATCTCAGCTACTTGGGAGGCTAAGTCAGGAGAATTGAAAATTCCAGGCCAAGCTGAACAACTCAGTTGCTCTCAAAATAAGATGGGCTGGAGATGTAGCCCAGTGGTGAAGCATTTATTTGCCTGGGACACGGCAGGCCCTAAGTTCAATCCCCATTAACACAGAAGAAGGAAGGAAGAAAACTTAATTATACATTAGCCATGAAATTACAGGAAAGGATAATGTGCATGAAGTACTCCAGGAACAAATAATCAAGAAATAGTGGATAACACCTGAGCGATCTCAGGTTAAGTAGGACAAATTCAGCTGTAAATATTTAGTTGAAGCTCTCTAAATAACACAAACCAAGATTAAAATGAAAGTACAGCAGCACAGTAAAATCAGAAAAGACAAACACATGGTATAAAAATTCTAGCCAGGCATGGTGCTGCTCACCTGTAATCCAACCTACTGCAGAGAAGGGAAGAACCAAAAGGCTGGGCTGGTCAATTTAGGGAGAACCATCTTAAAATTCCATTTTAATAAAAGAGCTAAGGATGTATCTCAGCTCCCTGGGTTCAATCTCCAACACAACAGTACATTACTGAACTTTCCTCTTACTCTCTCTAGGTAAGAAGGCCAAACATATAGTCCTGAGGAGAAATCTTATTTGGCAAGGTAAATTCATTAATAAAATATTAAATGCTTCTATTAATTATAATTATGAAAACGGTTTTGGTAATTTCAAACAATGCTATTGAAAAGGGAATCAAATAGTTATAAAACAAGCAACACAGTAACAAAACTGTAGCCCAAAGAAGTCCTTTAAACTTATCTTTAATAGCAGGAAAATCTGAGTATCAACATTTCCTTTAATTTCTTCTAAATGTAAGTCTTTAAGAACCTAATGTAAGTGGGACCTGGTGATGCACACCTATAATCCCAGCACTCAGAAGGCTGAGCCAGGAAGATCACTGTTGAGTTCAAACCCAGCTTGAACTACACAGTGAGATGAACTCTCAAAAAAACAAAAAAAACCAAACCCTAACATAAATCTTGAAAGGAAAATTGTACAAATGAGATGCATGTTTCTATGCTTTGTTTTCCCCCACTCAAAACAGAAGTTCTCATGGGCCTTAAGAGTCTTCCTCATTTTGTATCTTTGGAACTACTGTGCCTTGGTTATCGCAATTAAGTATTGGTTAAATGACTACCCCTTCTTTATCTGGGGTTAATTCTTTACCTAAAAGAGGCTTCATAAATTCTCACAGAACTTTTCAAAATTATGTCTATTTTCACAGAAAACGGTTTAGTAAATCTCAGACCCTCTGTAGTTGTTCTTTAAACTCCATTCTGAAAAAGACAACTTGTGTCAAAAACCAAGTACACAATTAACCAGTTCTTGTATACACTAATAAACCAAGTTGCTATTCAAAAACAAGTGAAAAAGGAATCTGACTTGAGAACTTAATCTGTTAAGAACTTAATTTCTTAAAAGGATCATTGAACAAATTTTTAAGAGAAACCCTAAGAGACATATACCCTGTACAAGAAGCACCTGAACCTAGGAATTAAAGTTGGATAAAACAATGTGTAGGAAGTGTATTCAACTTTGTATCTGTCAGCAACAAAAACTGAAATTAACACAGCAGAGGACAGTGAGGATGATGAAAGGATGTTAGTCAGTCATCCCTTTTCACATTAAATTTTAAGGTAATTATAGATCTGCATTCCCCAGTCAGTCACACAACTACTCTATTCTAAGTTGGTTAGCTGTGTTAAAGTACTGACCACTACCATTAAAAGAAAGGCACCCAAGACTTAAGGCTAGCTAGCCTAGTTAGGTTGGGAATAAGAAGCATATTTCATTCACTCTAAGATAACTGCTACTAAATTCACTCCTTCCAAAACATGTATATTAATTCACAAATTAGCCAGACCTTAAAAATAAAACTACATCCCCAGTTACTTGAATATGAGCTAGGAAAAGTTTATTTCAGGTATTAAATACTAAAATCCAATTTACTATACAAATTGAACTGGCCCAGAGCTTGACCTTTTTGAGGTGTACTACATGATTTGAATCTCAGCCACTTCTTAGCTATGTGACAAGTCAACATAACCTTTCTGTATTACCTCAGCCATAAAATGGAATATCTCACCTCTCACATGGTTGTTTTGAAGACTAAATACTGCTCATAGAGCTTAGAGTATCTGGTGTATACTTGAGGATTTACATCTTACCTATTGTAATACACGCAAAAAGTTCTGTAGTTAAGAGAACACACTCTAGAGATCCAGATGGCCGGGGTTCTGATCCCATCTGTCACATGAACCTAGATTTTCTTCCCCTTAACCTCTCTGCTCTAGTTTCAGATTTGAAAGTCCAGACAACTGTACTGCTTCCTATATTTGTTACAAAATCCAATTAGTTATTGTTTCAAACAGTTGTAACAGACTGAACCCAGGGCTGGCCAGAGTTACTCATTCAGGGTGAGTTCAGGTCAAATATTAAGGGTTTAAAAAAAAAAAGTGCAATATTCAAACATTCCCCAAACCTATATACTGTAATCATTTTGTATAACAGAAGCGGTAAAAAATTATTTATGGACCCCACCATCAAATCAATTTGAAGTTTTACTTTTTTGATTTCTTTTGTCCAACAGCGCTACCTGGGATCATAGTACAGCTAGTCCATAGAAGAACTACAGTTACAAACAATTAAGGTTACTTGATCTAAGAAACAGTCAAAACATGTAAGTTGATGAAAAATTCATAAATGGCTTTGCTGACTGAATTACTGAACATAAACAGTATTTCAGTAATAAATGCTTCAATAAATTAGGACTACAGATGTCTTTCACATAAACATAAACGCAAAATGAACAGGTAACATACAGTCACAATGATATTAATGGCTATTCTAGTCCTTTTTAGAAAGAAGTTACCTTAAAACAAAACATTACCCTTCCAAACTGTTCACAATAAATGACTGGACTTTCCTCCCCTACCTGTCTATGAACTGGAGATAGAATTCTCGCCTTGCACAAGCTAAGCAAACGGTCTACCACTGGGCTACAACCTTTTCTAACTTTTGAGGCAAGGTCACAGACCTTTTTCTAACTTTTGAGGCAAGGTCTCCCAATGTTGCTCAGGCTGACTAGGAAATACATTATACTGTATTTTTTTTTTAAAAAACTTGCTGATGTGATTCTGACATTAACGAGTGGGGGAAAAAATTTATACATGCTTGAACTTTTTTATGGGTTGAATCAACCATGTACCACATAAATACTGGTTTTTCCATTTTGTGAAGTCTTCAAATCTCAGTATTATGTAATTCTTTAAAATATTTAGAATCACCACCTGGTATCAAGACCACTAGACTACCAACTTGGTATCAAGACCAATAAACTACCAAAGTTCTTTTAAAAAGTTTCTAAGAACTACACACTGTGATCTTAAACAGCAATACAAGTGTCAGGAGCCAGGACCCTTTTCAAGTCCACACATTACCACATGTAGTCCATACCATTACTAGGAACCTAACATCTGTTTCCACTGCTGCCCTCCCAGTGTCTACAACAGTGCCTAGTGTCTACCTATCAGCTCACAGCTATTTATTGATCATGTGTAACAAACACCCATCTCAGAGAAACCCACACATAAGCTTGCTCACAAATAGAACTCTAAAACATTTCTGCTCAATGTTCACTCTTAACCACTGCCATATTGCCTTTCTAGAGCTTTTAAATTAAAATGGTGTCACAGCAGCTGGGTATCACCTGTAAAAGAAAAAAAATCAATGAGACCTTCCTTCACATGCATAAAAAGCAATGGATCTGAGACTATTTTGCGTTATTATCGTTTGAACTAATTTCCCAGAGATACAAGGTTCTGATACGTATTGAATATGATGTCTCTGTATTAAGCATGCTGTAAATACAACTATGCTCAAGGTGACACCTTTAAAGTGGTTACAGAAAGGTTATCACTTAGAAATCTTAAAGCCCTAAGCCCCAATGACTTTTTCTTACTCTCCTTTGCATCTGAAAAACACAGATTCAAGTTAGCATTTTCATAAACTCACTATGACAGTACAGTGGTAATCTAAAACAATTCACGATTTCGGCAACGATGAGTTAAAATATAAACCTTATCTTTTATAACACATCAGTTTTGCCACTTACGTTCCAAAGCTAGACTTATTAAATAATTGTAAGTTAAGCAGATCAGATCTATTTCAGTGAAGTCAAATCCTCCCAAATGTCTTAGAAAGTATCCTCAAAGTTTCTAACCTACGTCTCTCAGTTTCCCGTAAGGCTGAATTTGTTCCCTCATATTTTTTTCAAGTTAACTGTAAATACTCCACCCTCGATTGTGCAAGAACCAAATACACCACACATACACAAGACACAGAAAAACGTAAGACTCCAAGAGTTCGAATTCGGTGAAATCTTGGGCAGTGGGTCCCCAAGCAGTGCTTGAGACCCGATATAAAAGTTACCCCTTGACAAAGAATAGACCCCACACTATTAGGAACGGAGACGCCGGAAAGGGCCTGAGCCGGCGACAGCCGGCGCCATCTTAAGATGCGGGACAGAAGTTGGAGCAGAACCGAGACTGAACCGGGCGGGGACCCTCGCTCCCGGCCGCGGCGCGCTGGCCCCAGGGCCCAGGTGCGCGGCGGGACCCCGCTCCGGGCGGCGTGGCCCGGATCCCGCAGGGCCCCGACGCTCCCATGCCCCCGGGCCGGCCCGCCGCGTACCCTCCAAGTCCGGTTCCGGGGACCCCACCCGGCCCCCGCCAGGACAGCCCCGGCCCCCGCCAGGACAGCCCCGGCCGCTTCCCCCGCACCCCGCCCGGCCGTACCTTATTAATCCGCTTCAGCGCCATGGTCCGTGCTGTCCCGGCCCTCGGTGTCCGCGTGTGCTCGGTCCCGCCGCGTCTGGATGGTCCTCGGCTCCCAGCGGCTCAGACACGGCCCTTCGCGAGAACGGACGGGGCAGTCAGCGCTCGCCCGGGGACCGCGCCGGCCGGGGTTGAGGGGTGCGGGGCCGGGAGTGGGG
>NW_004955496.1:5657984-5697532 GCF_000276665.1 Chinchilla lanigera | reverse complement strand
GAAAGAGGGCGGGCGGCGGCGGAAGCCCGGACTCAGAGAAGCATCGAGAACCGGAAGGAGACCCCGAGAGGAAGGACCTGGAAGCGGCAGCTGCGCGGAGGAGCCCCACGCCCCTCCCAGCGGCGTCCCCCAGTTTCCTCACTTGGTACGAAGGAGGCGGATCTCGCGAGAAACGCGCAGCAGCCTGGCCGGCGCTAGAGCTCTGCAATGACTTAAGGGCAGTTTTGTGCACTCTTCCTGGCAGAGCCCCGCCCCAGACCCGCGAACTCTCGCGAGATGCGCCAGACCGCTGACCGGAAGTAGGTGGGACCACCGACGGGAAGCACCGCCCTCCGAGCCTTGCGCTGGTGGGAGGGAGGGGAAGTGAAATTCCCCGGGCTGTGTGAACCTGCAGTAGCCTTTGGAAATGTGCGGGTGGGCGGGGCCGCGGGCGGATGGTGGATACCTGTGGTCCAGGTAGAACCGCGAGGGCAGGTGAACAGTGTTTATCTCCTTCTGGGCTGTCCCTCGCGGCCGCAGACGCCCCTCGCCAGGATAGGGGCAAGCCCGCAGAGCGCGTCCACGTGGCAGGGCCGGGCGCGTGCCCAACCTGGGAGGTGAGGATCCCGCGCAGATGTGGGCGATCAGAGATGGGAGAGCGCAGGCCGACAGCTTAGCGCCTTTCCTCGGTGTGTCCATTCCTGGGCCAGTGTAGCCAGTCCCCGAGAAATCGGATAGGGTTTTGGGTCGGAGAAGCTCAGAACGTGGTGGAATCGGCGTAGCGGTGTTGACATGGGCAAGATGCAGCATGTCCTAACCACTGAAGGGTTTCTAATACTCACCAAAGTGGAAATCTTTAAGGATTACATGAAAAATAAACTTGATTTTAAAATGTACTTCATGTAGAAAAAAAAGTATTACCAAATAAAGTCACAGGTCAATGATAAATGTTCCAAAAACAAAACGATATATGTTCTGAGAGGTACTGTTCAAGTGACCATATAGTGTCCCTGGAGTCACCAGTACTTCTCAAACTAGTATCCATAGCTATCACCTGGGGTTTTTTCAGAAGGCCTATTTTGATATAGTAGGCCAGGTTGGAAAGGGAGTCTATAGCTCTAACAAGCTCCCAGCTGATGTTGATACTTTTCAGTCGGAACTATTCTGAAGATAGCAAATCACCTAGGCGCTCAGCTCTGGCCTACTGGATACCTGCTTCCTGCCCTCGAAGAGTAATCTTTGCTTTGTCCTTTCTTCCTGCTCACAAGGTAGAGGCACAAGATTAGGCCTGAGGGTGGAGGGCAAAACCTGGTTTTGAGTTATTGCTTCCCATTTGTGAAATTGGTCTGGTTACTCATCTGAGTCTGTTTCTGCCCTACTCAGCTAAATGTAGTAATAGCTATCTTCTCTTTTGGAGTTGCCATGTGGTTCACGTGTCATAAGGATGCTCCCTTCACTTCTGTATAAATATGTTATTTAAGTAAAAAGTTAGATACTGGCCCGAGTGTGAAATAAATGTAGTAATAGGAATAGGTCATATATATGGAATTTATCACACACTGGATATTGTCTTAGTAGTCCTCTTTCACAAATGAAGAAACAGAGACACAGATTAAGTTACTAACCCAAAGTGACACAGCTAAGTGGCAGAAGTAAAATCTGAGCTTATACAATTCACTTCAGAATATTTATGGATGGAGTGTCATAGAGCAAGATGTTTTCTGTTTCTACGTTAAGTGACATCTGAAACTAACTTACTTGATTTCTGTTGATCTAACTTACTGTTTACTTCTTTCATTTCTTTTTCCAGAAGCCAGGGTACAAGGATAGGAAGAAACATTCCCACTTACAAAAAGGAAACCAATCATATCCAGGGAGGTCCACTCATAAAGAAAAGCCTCTGAAAAACCAACTTGTGTCATCCTAACCCCACCAAACTTTGGTATAAAAGCACAGTGGAACTCACTGCTGTAGGTTGACACACCACTGTGGACTGGGACAAACATGAGGAAAAGTTCCTAACTTTTTTGTGTCACAAGTCACTTAGGTGGTCTGGTAAAGCCGTAGACTTCCAAATAATATGCATATTAAATGTATTGTATTATAAAGTAAAACAATTTGAGAATAATAACAGAAAAACATTCATGTCATAAATATACTTTCTTTTAGAAGGTATAGAAATAGGTGATAGAAACCTGGGCGATAGTTTTATCTCATTTGTTGATTCCCACCCCCTATTTTTGGGTACCTGACTGGAAAATTGAACTATCCAAGTTGGTCAGAATGATTTATTTCCCATGTGTCCTGGGTAATCTAGGTTTTATTGTATCACATTCATTTATTATATGCCTTTGTAAATAAGATGTGTGGAAGAATTATAAGATGAAAATAATAAAGGATGAAAGAAAGTTAAATATTCCATATTTAAAATTTTAAATAGGTTTTAATAACAGTTCAAGTACTTACTGTGTGCTAGGTTCTTTTAACTCATTATCCCATCAAATTCCCATAATACAGATGAAAAATTCAAGGTTATATAATTAATAAGTAGTAGAACCAGGATTTGAAATAGGCAGACAGGCCTCAGAGACAGACCGTTTTTTTGGGAATGGATTCTTGCTAAGTTGCCTAGGTAGGTCTTCAACTTTTTGTCCTCTTCCCTTAGCCTCCCAAGTCCTGGGGTACCAGATGTATGCCACCAAGCTTGACCTCAAGGCCAGCACTCTTAACCACTAAGCTGTTTATTTTTAGTCTTTTGACTGTTTGCCAATATTAATTTTCCTGTTAGTGCAACACGTACATATTTGTTCCCTCAAAATATTTTATGTATTTCATGTAGAGCTCTACTCAGTGACTAAAAGGGATTTTCCAAACTCTTGCAGTGATACTAATTATATCCAATATTATCTTTAAATGGGCTAGTAGTTGGGTCTGGAAAATAGTTTGTTTTACAGAAATTTTTTGTTGTAATGGAGTTGGCACCAAAGATAAAATCCACCCATATCTATTCCAGCCCTGCAAACATACTTTCACATTTGAAATCTGAACTTTTGTTTGGTAATAGTGTCACTGTATTTTTTATATTAACTATTTTTTTGTTTGTTTGTTTTTTTTTTGTTTTTCTTCTGGTACCAGGAATCAAACTCATGACCTTGCGCTTGCCAGGCAGGCGCTGTGCCGCTGAGCTAAATCCCCAGCCCATTTTATATTAACTATTAACAAGACCATATACAAAGCAAGCGTAGTGGCATATGCCTATACTTCTAGCTGCTTGGGAACCTGGGGGTATGGAGGATTGCTTGAGCCCAGGAGTTCAAGGCCAGCCTGGACAACATGGTGAGACCTGATTTCTTGAAGTTAAGCAACATAACATATAAAAAATTCATTTATAAAATGAAGCCAAATGTATGGAATTCTAGATTATCCATGTTTAATGAGGCAAGCAATGAGGTAATCCCAAATTCAGTTTTGTTTGGCATTCTTTGGAAGTGAATTTTATTGGTCAACCAGGCTTACTGTTTACTTGCTTGGTTGTAATTGTAGTAGTAGATTTACTCATATTTTCCTAATTTGAGGCCTTATGATAAAGCAGGCTAGAATTAACGAAAATGTTTAAATATTTCACATACTTGCATTACACTGAGCCCACTTTACAGTTGCAGTTAAAGTTTACATTATCATTATTTGACTTATTTTATTTTATTTTTTATTTTTTGGTCTTTTTGAGACAGGGTCTCTCTAGCAGTTCAGGCTGGCCTTGAGCTCACTTTGTAGCCCAGGTTGTTCTCGAACTCACAACAATCCTCCTGCCTCAGCCTCTGGAGTGCTGGGATTACAGGCGTGTGCCACCATGCCTGGCTTCATTATTTGACTTAATTTGGTTTACAATGACAAAAATATCTCCCTCTACAAAAATAAAAGTTTTTTTTGTTTTGTTTTGTTTTGTTTTTTAATCATACTGGCCACTCTGGGAGGGCTCCCTCCTATGTATTGGCCCCCTGTGCTGCAGAACAGGTGCTGTTAAAATAAATCTCTGGTGTTCCTTTTAAAAAACCAAAACCAAAATAAAAGCTGGAGCTGGGGATGTAGTGCACTGCTTCCTCAGATCAATCCCCAGTAACACACACACACACACACACACACATATACACACATACACATGCTTTCATATTTTCTTACACATTACAAAGCCTGATAAAAATATGAAAGACTAAACAGGATGTAATGGTACATACCTGTAATCCCAGTGACTCAGGAGACTGGGGCAGGAGGATCACAAGTTCCAGGCCACGTGGGGCAATTTAGCGACCCTGTCTTAAAAAAAAGGGCGGGGTATGTAGCTCATCATTCCAAGATTCAATCCTTGATATTGCCAAAACAAAAAAAAAAAAATCAAGAAAATTACTATGAAATTGGCAAATAACTAATCCACAAAGAAAGTGTGGCAGGGCTCTAATATGTAAGTTCCTCACTGAGGGCACATTGTTATAATGATTTGAGTTTAACTAAAATATATTTGCAAGTAAATAAAATTAACATAGTTTGTACTGTAAGTACACACTATTAATGTATCTGGATAATGATTATTGTTAACATCTACATCTTCTTGTCTCTCTAAATTTGTCATAGAATTTTATAACTTGCCTAGGCCACTAGGTCTAATATAGTGTTTCTTATTAGTTTGTTTATTTATTTATTTATTTTTTAGTACTGGGAATCAAACTCAGGACCTTGCACTTGCCAGGCAGGTGCTGTGCCGCTGAGCTATATCCCTGGCTCTCTTATGAGTTTAATTACATTCCAAATGCATTTAATTACATTCTAATGTCAAGATATTACGTTCAGAATGCATTTTACATATTCTGCTTTGAGTAGATAATATGGAACTCAAGTCAACCAAATATGACTGCATAGTGTTTGTATAAAAATCAAGTGAACTTTTATACTTCCCAGTTCAGAATGCCATTTTTATTAAATTATTGTACTTCAAGAAAACTGTACTTTTATGCTAAGAACTTCATTTTAACCTTAAATTAATATGGTTTTTGGTATATTATGAACCATGAAAAAAAATCTTTACAATAAAAGTAAATTAGCACATTTGTTCCACACAAGAATGTGCACAAATATTCAGAGTAGTACTAGTCATGATATTCAAGAAGTAGACAAAGCCAAATGTGCGTCAGCTGATGAGTGGGTAAAAGGTGACACATCCATAGAACGGGATAGTACTGGTAAGGAGTGCAATATCCGTGTTATGTGTGTCTTTAAAACATTCTGCTAGGTGAAAAAAGCCACTCATAGAAGGCCATACATGTTACATGATTCCATTTGTCAGATGCTCAGCAGTAGCCAATCCATGGGGTAGAAGGTGACTACCTCAGTGCCGGGAGCTGTAAGAGGAACGACTCACTAACCAGGGTGGGGTTCTTTGGGAGAGGCTGTGAAATCTTCTAACATGGATAATGGTGATGATTGCACAGCTCTTTGTAGAGACTAAAACCTATGGAATTGTGTGCTTCAAAAGCATCACTATTACATATGTGAGTTATCTCAATATTGATGTTTCTTTAAAAAATGTACAAGCCGGGCATGGTGGCACACACTTGTAATCCCAACACTGGGGAGGCTGAGGCAGAGGATTGTTGTGAGTTTGAGGCCAGCCTGGGCTACAAAGTGATCTCAAGGCCAGTCTGAACTGCATAGCAAGACCCTGTCTCAAAAAAGCAAAAAACAAAACAAAACAAAAAAACAATAAATTAAAAATGTACAATCAAATTAGAAACTCACCTGGAAGCTTCTAGTAAATTTTTTAAAGATAGTATTTTTCACATCATTCATGGTAAATGAGATACATCTTTGTAACTAACAGATTTTTCCTTCAGTATAAACAATGTAATTTTTATTTGATTTTAATGTACTAAGCACTTGCTGTCAATCTTAAATTTGCAGGTATTTTTATCAATATTTTATTTGTGCAATATAACATAATGACTAAGAATTAACTCTTGTTTATTTTTTTGTTTTTTGTTTTTTTCCAGTACTGGGAATTGAACTCACAACCTTGCACTTGCCAGGCAGGTGCTGTGCCACTAACCTAAATCCCCAGCCCCAAGAATTAATTCTTGATCACAGTCTTCTTTTTTTTTTTTTTTCCCGTTCCGGGAATCGAACTCAGGACCTTGTGGTTGCCAGGCAGATGCTGTGCCAAGATTTAACTCTTTTTTTTTGGCAGCATTGAAGAGCAAATTCAAGAGAAGCTGGGAAGTGCTCCGCCAACGAGCCACACCTCCCAGCAAAATTAATTTTTAAACAGTATTATATTTCATTCCAGCTCTCAGGAGGCTGAAGCAGGAGGATCGTTGTGAGTTCGAGACCAGCCTGGGCTACAAAATGAGCTCACAGCTGGCCTGAACTGCACAGCGAGACCCTGTCTCAAAAAGATTAAAAAAAAATTTAAAAATAAGCAGTATTATATTTCATTAAATATAAATGATCCTAGTTATGACCAGAAATAGAGCATGTTTGATCTTGGTATGCTCTATATATATTGGGAAAAAAAATCCATAAAATTTTAAATGAAATTAGATTAAAAATCAAGAAAACAATCAAAAGATTTAGAGGAGTACATATTTAAACATAAGGAATTCAAATTAAAATTACTTTCAAACCATAATGAAGCTCTTTCTTGTTTAATAATGATACAAAACCCCAAAGTAAACAGAGATAGGGTGTGATTTATACTAGAATTGATAACTCTTCCACCAGTATTGGATTTGATTACTTAAATGCCTATATAAGGGTTCGTCAATAAAATAGTGATGATAAATTTAAATTTTCTTGTGTTGAACAACTTTAAGAGTGGTTGTAGCAATGCAGTACATAGTGGCTGTCAAGGATCAGAGGTCCATGGGATTTGAGCGAGAAAGAGCCATCCTAAGGTTTTGAGTTCTTGTGCCCACAGCCATCCCTCGGTGTCCTGAGGGGACAGTTTCAGGACACACACACACAGGTACCACAAGCCATTCTGCTCTAGGCCCTTATATAAAATGTCATAGCATTTGCATTTAACCCAATTAGGTCCCCCTCTAAATCGTACCTAAGACACTGAATGACACAGACAGTTCTGTATTTAGGGATTACTGTCACAAAAAACCTGTGTCTGTTCAGTTCAGATCAGGGGTTTTAAAAAAATATTTTCCATCTGCAGTGGGTTGAATCTAGGTGCCAAGGCGTCTGTCTGGCACCTGTTAAAGATTCTTTCATTGCATAGAAGCACATGGCCCAAAAGAATGGACAGAACTTTGAGCACTATTCCACTACAGCTCAAAAAGTGCTTACTCCAAGGATTTAGCTTGTCTGATGGGTAAGAAGTGTGAACGTTTCAGAGATATTCCATTGTCAAAGTGTATCAAATTTCAAATATCAAACTTAGTGATTGAGTAATAATGAAACTGGGCTTTCCTATACATATTTGGTAAGAAAATAGGATGAGACAGATTCCTCTTATATCCAAATACCCATTAAAAAAGAACTCCTGGCCTTACCATGCTTGAAATTCAGTGTTTTAGACATTTACAGATTAGGGAGAGACTAGCTTTTCCTTGTTTTCCCCCTTTTTGTTCTGCACTGATAGGGAAGATTACTCTGGAGCATGCCGGGGGAGGGCACAGTGCCTACCCTTGGCTTGATGGGGTTATGTTTAGGGAAAGCAGGCAAGGTAAGGACACTGGAAGCTAGATGGAAAGGTACACAGAAAGAAGCAGGAAGGGAAATGTTAAAGACAAATTTAACCTGTACTTGGGGTGAGCCCTGTGAGCTGCGAATGAGGAGGAAAGCTTTTTCCTTCTTCCTGTCATATTTCTTCCTTATTTTATTCATGCATTTGTGTATATATGTAATGTATGACAAGCAAATATTTTTGTTTTTCCATCCCCTTATTATGTAACATAAGATACGCCAACTTTATATTAATATTTAAATATTGTTAACTTTACATCACGTTATATCAGGAGATAAGGGAGTATCACTCAAGGACTTCACATGGTCTTCAGGAGAAGCGATTAGAGTCTGATTTGAGAAACACTGGTGGAAATAGAGGTTATAGACTTATTAGGCATGGCCCTGTGACTCCTAAGTGGGACAGATGAATCTGCTTCTAGAGTTAAAGGAGAAAGGAGTGCGTAGATGAATTTTAAAGTTCATTGCTATTCTGAACGAAGGACATAATTTCCCAGAGAAAATTAGTATCTGCAGGTCAACCCACAAACAGGATTTCTCTAAATCCAGCCTCCCTATCAGTGTTGCATTCCTAGGAAAAATGCTCCATAGTTTCCACACTGGTTTAGCAGGAGCGTTGACGCCTCTTCCTGGAAGAATGAGGCCTTCCTTTCTAATCTGCTAGCAGAGATTCTAGCTTCAAGCAACTAGAGTGACGTCCTGTGGTTTGCAGCAAGTTCTCAAGCACAGTGGGAACTGACTGGGGTAAGAGCAAGTTGAGTGATTGAGTGAAAGCTTTAGGAAGGTAGAAATTGCATGTTTCATGTTACTCTGTGTCGCTGTGTTTGGGGTTTGCTCTGGGATGCCTTTTGTTTTTCAGTCCCAGATGAGCTCACTGCCGTTATCAATTGATTCTCACCAGGAACCAATGAGCTTTTTTTGTTTACCCTAGTAACTATGGGAAAGGACAATTTCACAGGATTTTTCTTTTCTTTACACTTTTGTTCCTAAAACAAGTTCTGTATACACTTTGTCAGGTTTTTTTTTTTAATGGGACTAGGACATCAAAATTTATGTATAATTATGAGGAAACAGCTGGCAGTAGGAAGTTCAGTGAGAAAGTAGAGAACTGGTTAAAGAACTCTCATTTGGGGGAAGGGAAGGAAGGCTAAGGGGAAGTACAAAGAAGAGGTGTTACCAACTTCCTGCAATGAATGTAGTCATGTATTGCAAACATGTACTAATAGACATTAAAAAGCCCAGCCTTGTGGCACACATCTAAAATCCCAGCAATGGGGAGACTGAGGTAGGAGGATTGCTGCAAGTACAGCTATGCACAGTAGATAGTAACTTGAAAGCAAGAGTAAATGACTATGTTTACCCTATGTTTATGTTTCTATGTTTACAACACTGTACTTTGATGGTTTGAGTATATCCTTATGAAAGTGGCATGCCATTGTGCACTAGCAGCAGCTCCATACATCTCCTATTTATGCATCTGAAAGGCATCCAGAACCCACAGAGTGACTGCCCCGTGCCATCTGTGTTTATGGTAGGTACACTTAAAATGGTCACCAAGCGGAGATGACCTAATAGTGCATTTCTCAGAATGTGTCCCCATTGCTAAGCAATGAATGATTCTACATTTTATTTTATTTTTTTTTTTATTTTTTTTTTTGTTTTTCTCTGGTACTGGGAACCGAACTCACGACCTTGCTCTTGCCAGGCAGGAGCTTTTGCCGCTGAGCTAAATCCCCAGCCCCTGATTCTACATTTTAAAGACAAAATCAGACCCTGGAGGCCAGAAGTCGGAAATGAGTTTTTCTGAGCTAAAATCAAGCTGTTAGCGGGGCTGCAGCATTCTTTTTTGGAGGCTTTCAGGGAAGATCTGTTTTCTTACCCTTTCCAGCCTCTAGAGCTGTTTCATTCCTCCTCCCAGGAACTCTTACTGTCTACAAAGCCAGCGATCTGATGCGCTCCGCCACAGGATGTTGATCACCTTGGGGCTACATATATGCGAGATAATCTCCCCAGCTCAAGGGTAGATAGCTAGCAGCCTTTCTTCCTCTTTGTTGATTACATATGTTCAAAGGTTCCAGGGACTGGGATGTGGATGGACACCTTTGGGAGAGTGGTTGGTGGGAGGCATCACTGTGGTTAGAGCAGCTATTTGTAATTCATTGTGTTCTCTCAAGTCTAAGCAACTTCCTTTCTAACATCACATTCTTTATTGTCCAAAACATATTTGACTAGATACTCAAACTATCAAATGTCAAATGGCAAGGAAGTTCAAATGTACTGAGGATTAGAAAGAAATCTTGGAGTTTTCAACTCAGTTTGGTTGCTTATGACTCAAGAATGCTAGAGGTGGTACAGTATCTTTTACCCAAGTGCTTGGGCCCAGAAATGTTTTGGGTTTAAGATTTTTATTTCTAGATTTTGAAATATTTGTGCATACATAGTCAGATCTTGAGGATGGGACCCCAGTGTAGACATGGAATGCATTTATGTTTCATATACATCTTACACACTGAGCTTGAAGGTGATTTTATGCGTTTGTTAGTGCACCTATGGCCCTCCCTCCCGCAACCCTTTGATCTGGAGCTTGAGCCCAAGGCCTCCCTCATGCGTGATAGGCAAGCACTGTACCGCTGAACTACATCCCAACCCTTCTACATTTTGATAGATTCTCCCTAATTGCCTAGGCTGGCCTTGAGCTCTTGATCCTCCTGCCTCAGCCTCGTAAGTGGCTGGTATTATAGGCATGCACAACCACACCCAGCTGTGTCTTGTGCTGTGACTATTATCTGTCACATGAAGTTGAGGGTGAAATTTTCCACTTGTGGCATCATGCTGTGATCAAGTATTAGAGTATTTGGCGTTTCAGATTGTCCTCACTGGGGACACTCAGCCTGCACTGCCATATTCTATATTGAAGCGTTCGGGTGTACACGAAAGATGGAAAAAGGGGAGTTTGGCCATGAAGAGAAACTAGAATCTTAAGAGTATTACCTTAGCAGAATATAGGGTCAAAGGACAGTTTTTTTAAGAATGGAAGATATTTGAATAAATTTATAATCCAGTATCATGAAAAGAGAAGAGATATGGGACAGAGAGAGGAACAGATGGAGCCAACTTCTCAGGACATGTGAAGCTCTAGGTAAAAGACAGAAGTAGATTACTTGGTTTTGAGCAGGACAGAAGCCCATCAGAGACTAGAAGGGAAGAAGATTAGATGGAAAATGGAAATAAAGTTTAGGTGGAGGAAGACAGAGAATGATGTTCTTAGTATAATAGGAAAGAGGGTTGTGTGGTGATACTGAGTCAGGTTTAAGAAAGAGATGTAAGTTTGGGGTTCCTGCAGAGGGAAAATGAAAACCAATGAAAAGAAAAAAGGTCTTGTTAGGTACCTGAGGCAGGAGATTATGAGTTTGTAGGGAAATTTCCTTGTGGTTGCATGATTTTTCCCCCTCTGCATGAAAGGCTTTAGGTGTGTGGGCACATGTTTCATACCCACATTATTATTAAGAGACTTGCATGGTTAACAGTTGATGAATATGAATGGAGACCAGTGTCATAAAAATGGTATACTTAGTATGATGGTACTTTTATTAGTGTAAAATTAACAGCTCTTCTGAAAAATTTATGTTCCCATTTCACGAAACTGAAATGGCAAGAAAAAGTTTACACATCAATCAAAAGAGAGGGAGTGAAGAAAGAAATGAAAGGATGAGAGAGTCATTAAATTTAATCAAGGTTTCATCCCCTGATGTTTATTGAGCTCTGACTGTACATCGGGCTCTGAGTTTTGCATTGTGGATAAAACTTAGATGATGTTCATGCTTTGTTTCCCCCACTAGACCCTTAGTCACATAATAAAACTAAGAAACTCTCTGGGTTGGAGCTGAACTCTTGCCTACTCAGTGTCTTTTTTTTTTGTTATTGTTGAGACATGGTCTCGCTATGGAGTTCAGACTGGCCTTGAGCTCACTTTGTAGCCCAGGCTGGTCTCGAACTCCTAAGGATATGCAACGTCTTTTCCCCTTTGCTTCCCTCTCCATTCCCCACTCTGACTCAGGATAGCCCAGAGAGCTCAGTGGCTCTCTTTAGTGGTCACTTGGTATGTCTGAAAAACCAACCGTCTAATGGATATTAATATAAGTTTAAATTATAATGAAGAGGCTTCATTAAAGGAGTAATAGTCATGTGTACAACAAGTAATGTGAAGTATTTTGGGGTAAATGTAAAGATGGATACTCAGATGAAGAGAATCGGACTAAAGCAGACATCTAAAAAGGCCATGTGAATTTCAGCTGCTGATATTTATAGCTGCCCCAAGAGCCCATGAAGCTACCACCAAAATCAAGATAATGAACTTGACCACAAGTTTCCTTGTGCTGTTTTATACACCTTTTCTCTTGTTCCTTCCCACCCCTGTTTCTGTCTCTCTCGCCTTTTTCCACAGGAAACCACTAATCTGTTCTGTCACTGTAGGTTAATTTGCATTTTCTAGAATTTTATTTAAGTAGCAGCAGACAATATTCCTTCTTTCCTTGTCTGGCTTTTTTTTTTTTACTTAGCATAATTACATTGAGATTTACCTGCTTTGTTGTGTCTTTCCACAGTTCATTCCTTTTATTGCTCAGTAGTGCGCCATCATATGAATATACCTGTTTGTTCATTCACCTGTGTATCAGTGGACATTTGGATTGTTTCATTTCTTCGTCTTACTGCAAATGCAGCTATTTTGAATATTCTTGTGCAAGTGTTTATATAAAATATGCTTTCATTTCTTTTGGGTAAATGCCTGGCAGTGAAACAATGGATCATATGGTAAGTTTGTGCTTAACCTTCTAAGAAACTGAAGAGGTCCAAGAGATGGAGGGAGAGAGGAAGGAGGGGAAAGGAAGGGAAAGTAAAAAGAATTAAGATACATGTGTGAAAAAAATGTATATGTGTACGTACCAACTCCCCATGATGAATGTAGTCATTATGCACTGCAAATGTGTACTAACAAATATTAAAATTCAAAAAAATAAATGTCATGTCATTTTTGACTGGACAAGGGCAAGGGCCTTTTAAGAAACTGCCAAGCTGTTATCCCAGTGGCTATTACTGTCCAGTCCCACCAGTTGTACATGCAAGACCAACTCCTGACTTGTGAGGATTCATCCCTTCCGTTTAAGCTGCTGTCATCAGTGTTTGTGACATCCCGTTGCCACCCTCTTTGCAGTTCCTCAGTGACTAAAGATATTGAGAACCTTTTCATGTGTATCTTTGCCAGCCCTGTATCTTTGATTCGTTCATATTGGTCTTTATATTTTTGTCCACTGCTTATTAGATTTCTCTTATTTATTTAAGGTGATACAGATTAACTTTGAGCAGCCTTAAAAGATTTTAATAAGTGAAGTTATAATGAAGTAATATACAAATGGAGGAATATAAAAAACACATTAAAGACTTTTTGACATAGCAGAACTTAAGGGTCAACTGTGTAAATCTGAGTGCCTAATCTCTTTTATTGTTATTACCTAGCAGAATCTGCTCAACTGACGTTTACTAACGTTACAGTCAGAGTACAGGCTATTGTTATCTACAGCTGCCTCACAGGTATGAACTTTAAGATTTTTAGAAATGCAAGCTGATTGTTGTTTTTTTGTTTTTTGTTTTTGTCTTTCTCAGATTAGGTCTCACTATGCAGTTCAGGCTGGCCTTGAGCTCACTTTGTAGCCCAGGTTGGTCTCGAACTCACAGCGATCCTCCTGCCTCAGCCTCCCGAGTACTGGGATTACAGGCATCCACCACCACGCCTGGCTTTTTCTTCTTTAACTCTTGTCTTGGATACAAATATTAGTTCTTCTCCCGACTGACCTGTGTAGGTAAGTATATTTTTCCAATTACTAATTAGTAGATTAATCTTTGTTTTCCTTTCTTTTTTCCGTATTAGTCTCTGTTTCTACTTACTTAGGTCTTTGCTATGTTGTCTAGATGTCCTCCCAAACCTCATGCAGTCATAGGTGGGGCTTTTTCAGAGGTGGCTGAGTCTAGAGTGTGTGACTGATTCATGGTGCAGTGCTAGGATTCAAAATGCTAGGCTTAAAAGTGGATAATTACTGAATCAGTCCACTGATTGGTTTGGCACTGTCTTAATCCCGGTAGCCTAGGTACAGTATAAGCAACAGAAGCAGGCTTGTCTTCTCTTACTGCTTTGCTACGTTCTGCCTGCCATTAACTGTTTCTCCTCTGCCATGTCTGTCTGCCATCTACCTGCCTTGGAGTCAGCTGGTTATGGACTGAAACCTCTACAAACTGTGAGCTAAATAAACCTTTCCTCCTTTAATTTTGAGTGTTGAGTATTTTGTCTCAGCAATGAGAAGAGTAACTAAGACAGTCTTCAATGCATATACACTTTAAATTTTATAGCGTATTTAAAATGTTTTTTTGCTGGGCGTGGTGGCACATGCCTGTAATACCAGCACTGAGACCAGAGCCTGGGCTACACAGTGAGTCCAGGCCACACTGAACTGCACAGTGAGACCCTGTCTCAAAAAAAGAAAAAAGGGTTTTCATGACATTTATGTAACTACTATGTGAGTTAAGCAGACATTATTAACATTTCATCCAAATGTTTGTCACTGGCCAACAAGGTGACTAGCAGGTAAACAAGGAAACAGCATTAGGCGAAATGAAATGACTTGCCCACAACAGCAGGCTGAGTCACGTTACCATCCCATGACTCTCATTCCACATTCTTCCCATTATTCGCTCATGGCTCTTTGTCACATTTGGTTTTTTACTGGAGAGGCCTCTGCTTCTATTCTTCCTTATCAAGTCTGTCTTGTATATCATATCAGATGAAACACAGTAATGCAGCACAGTGAGGTCTAAATGGTTCCCAATTATACAGAAGATAAAAATCAGAACTTTTTTTTTTTTTTTTGAGACAGGGTCTCACTATGTAGTTCAAGCTTGAACTCACTATGTAGTGCAGTCTGGCCTCAAACTTGTGATCCTCCTGCCTAAGCCTCTTGAGTGCTCCACTATGCCTGGCAAAAATCAGAACTTTATCTCTGCTTTTAGACTTGAAATCTCTTCTTTCCTTAAACTAGGCAAACACACTACTTTGTCTTTCTTGAGACTATGCTTTACCAGTGTTTGCCTTTGAGCTCCAGATTCTCGAGGAATAGTTATTATGGTAGACCTGGACATCTATGTCCTAAGCCTAATCTACAGACTAAATCTATACATATAAGAACTGCTTTATGTGCTTTGAGTCAGAGGTAGATAGGGAGCTTCTAGTAAATTTCTGACATTAGAAGTCATCAGGCTTGGGTTATAGCTTAGTGGGAGAGTACCTGCTCAGCATGTGTGAGGTCTTCATTTTGATCCTCAGTACCAAAACAACAACAGAAAAACTCCTCTATACTGGATGTGGTGGCACACATCTATAATACCAGCACTCAGGAAGCTGAGAATGGAGGATTTTGAGCTAGAGCCCAGCCTGGGCTATAGGCAAGACACTGTCTAAAAACAAAAACAAAAACAAAAATACTCTAGACTTTCACTTCCGGTAATGAAGAACTAGGTTTGCTTCTGCTATGAACCACTGGACCAAAACGAAACAAATACTCATGCTGGAGGGTACTGGAAAGCTAAATCAGTGAGGATTTCAGGGCCAACACCTAGAGAAGGAAGAAGAATGGGAGAGATGCCCATGCATTTAGGCCTCCTTTCTCTGGAGACATCTGGCCCTTCCAAAAGCAAATGAGCTGAATAGAGCTTTTCGTCAGTTCGCAGCACTATGTGGGCGTGGGAAGGGCAATAAACTAAGTTTAGCATTCACCAAGGGAGAAATAGATATGTCAGGTTTCTCTGTTGACATGCTGAAGCACCTTATCCTGCAAATGAGAGTGAACTGGAAATAGATCAGGACTCGCATGGAATGAATCACATTAGCCCTGACTAGGTGATGAGGAGTCTGCTCATGGCCTTAGTCTTGCCGCCTGACGGAATCAAGTCCTTGCAGAGGAAAGCAGCATTGTCTGGAGCCTCCGACTGTCTCTGTGGTGTTCTTTGCACAAGTGAGTATCCAGGCACTTGGGAGGACGACAAGCCAGACAGAGCACAGACACAGGACCTCAGGGACTCTGAGATGGAGAGTTTAACTGCGATTATGAACTTACAGAATATAAAAGTAGGGATGTTTTCAGAGGCCAGAAACACAGAACCAAACAGTTCTATTGGAAGATATAACAAAAACCTAATGGGCACATTTAACAGCCAGTTATACAGAGCTGAGGACAAAGTTAGGGAATTGGAAGAAGGCTCAGAAGAAGATGCACAGATTCACAGAGAGGCAAAGGGATAGAAAATTGCAGGGGAGCGGAGAACACATGAACTAGTATAAAAGAGGTCAATATATGTATAATTGAAAACAGGACAGGAGTGACAGAATGGAACAAAGGTATACTGAAGAACTGTCTAAAGTAAAAGGTATCATGCCACAGGTTCGACAAGGTCTTAAACCTTAAGCAAGAAAAAGGCAAAGAATCATGCCTGGTCACATCATAATAAAATTGGTGAAAACTGGAAACAAATTGAGACACACAGAAGAAAAAATTATCAAATGAATAAAAAGGCAGCTGCTTTGCAATTCAAATGACATTGTCTTCAAAGTACTGAAAGAAAATACTGCTGACCTACAATTCCTTATTCAAACAATATAACTTAAAATTTAAGACAAAGATATTTTCAAAGAAACAGACCTCAAGAATTCATCGATAGCCAGGCATGGTAGCACATCCCTGTTATTTGAGCATTTGGGAGGCTGAGGCAGGAGGATCACTGAGTTCAAGGGAAGCCTGGGTTACATAGTGAATCCAAGGATAGCTTGAATTACATAGTAAGACCCTGTCTCCAAACTCACAAACAAACAAGGAAAAAAAAAAGAATTCATTGCTAGCATACCTGTCCTAGAAGAAAGAGACCATAGGGAAGAGGAAAAATGATTTCTGGTGAAGGCACTGAGGTTCCAGGAGGAATGGAGAGCAGTAAAAGAGAAATATGTAGGTAAATCTAGATGAATATTTGCTTTACAAAACAACACAACTTTAATGTGAAAACATTTTAAAATAGTAACATCAGTTGAGAGGAGAAGGAAAATAAAGTGGGCTGTGGTGTTTACATTGCCCTGTAGGTGATGATGAGTATTAAACTTTTAGAAATCAAGGAAACAGAAAGACAGTGTGGCTATGGTAAAACTTAAGTTGATTTCAGAAAAAAAGCAATACAGAGGGAAGAGGAGCACACTGCAATCCCAGGAGGCTAAGACAGGAGGATTGCGAGTTTGAGGCCAGCCTGAGCTACATAGCAAGAACCAGTTTCAACAACAAAACAAAAACAAAAAGCCACGTTCAACTAAGATCATTTAAGGAGCATTTATATTGAAAGAGAGTACAAACCTGTGGTAGGGTATAATGGAATTGCAAGGAATAGTTCTGACACCCAGTCCAGAAGTGTTAGGTTAATACATTGTGTTCACTTGAGAAGTTTGAAAGGTTAACTAAGTGACTCAGCAGGGCCAGGGTCATCACTTTGTAAACATCCTGAGCCTGTGCAAGAGGAGGGCAGGAGCTGGGCGTGGTATCCCACACACTTAGGAGGCTGAGGCAGGATGATTGTTGCGAGTTTGAGACCAGCCTGGGCTACAAAGTGAGCTCAAGGCCAGCCTGAACTGCACAGTGAGACCCTGTCTCAAAAAAGACAAGAAACAAAACAAGAGGAGGGCAGGAAGGGCCTGCTTATAATATAAGGGAGGAAGAGGCTTGATCCCTACTTTTTTTTACTCTTCTTGCTTTTGCTGTCTCTGCCATGTGCTACCCTGCCTTGGAGCCAGCTGATTTTGAACTGAAACCTCTACGAACTGTGAGCTAAATAAACCTTTCCTCCCTTAATTTTGAGTGTTGGGTATTTTATCTCAGCAACAAGAGAAAAGTAACTAAGCAGCAGTCAGGTATCTGTCCTTTTGGAACCAAAGAGATAAGGGGAAGGAGAACGTACCAGAAAGGGGAAGGCTGAGGCAGGAGGACTGCTGTGAGTTCAAGTCCAGCCTGGACTACATAACAAGCACCCTATCTCCAAAATAAATAAGTAAATAAATAAATAAATAGAAAGAGCTAAACAGTTTCTTGGAACCTACTTTTCAGTTGGTCATGTAGCCTACATTCATAAACATGGCTGCTGTCTTTTACTGCATACTCCAATTTTCTCTTTTTGCCAGCAGCTAAGCAGAAGTCTCTACAGGTGGTGATAGAAACACATTCCTGGAAGAGCAGATGCTAATGGAAGCCCTTGCGGGTCATTCCACTGTCACGGGACCATGGCCATCTCGGTGAAACCCTGAATTCCACACATAGTACCTCTCACACCATGGTGTAGCAGCAATCCAATTCCCCTAGTTAAATGGGAACTGTCACCCAGGTGGGACAGTGATCTATTTTTGGTTTAATATCATAAGAAGTCCACACTTAAACCAGGTGTGGTGGTGCATGTCCTTAATCTCAGTACTCAGGAGGCTGAGGCAGGAGGATTACTGTTTGAGGCCAGCCTGGGCTACACAGTTGATTCAACACCATCCTACACAGTGAGAGTCTGTCTCTAAAACACACACACACACACACACACAGCCCACACTTGCTGGTGAGCTGTATTTGTATGTAATTCATCGAAACCCATGTTTCCTGTACAGTGGCACCTGCAAAACCACAAAAGTTTCCACAACCAAAAACTTCTTCAAGAGGGTTATTGGGTATAAAAGAACAGAGATGCATAAATACGTACACCAAAAAATGCATGCAAGGATGTTTATGGCACATCTACCAATAGTAAAATGGACAAACTGTGGTATAGTCTCAAAGCAGAACACTATATAGCAGTGAAAAATAAATGTACAGTTGCTACAAGCAGGTATGGTGCAACACACTGGTACTCCTAGATACCTGAGACTCTAGAGGCAAGAGGTTCAAAAGTTCAAAGTCAGTCTGGGCAACTTAGTGAGACCCTAGCTGAAAATAAGATAAAAAGAGCAGGGATGTAGCTTGGTAGTAGAATACCTGCCTAGCATGTGTGAGGCCCTGGGTTCAATACTGAGCACCACCAAAAGGAAAATCATGTAATTGCCTCTTGTGTGTGAGATATAATTTCTCTGGCTGTTTTTAAGATCTTTATCTTCATTTTCTCAGCTTGACTGTAATGTGCATGGGTGTGATTTCCTTTGTAATTTTCCTGCTTGTAGTCTGCTTAGCTTTGTGGATGTGCAATTTTATGCTTTTCATCAAATTTGGAAAATACTCTGCTAGCATTTTCTCAGAAAATTAAATATAGACATATAAAAAAGAGGGGTCAATTTTCACCGCTACCCTTCTCATACCTTCAAGGGCAAGAGGCACTCTTCAGGGGGTGGTTGGAAGAACACAGTACATGTTTATAGTTTAAAAAGCTTTTCACAGTAAAATGCACACTGCCAAGAACACGGGATGAGTGTGTTTGGAGCAAGGGGAGGATTGTGAGGGAATTAGTGCCAATGTGTCCTTGAGTGTAACACATTTTTAAATTGAAACACTTTGATCCCCCCCTTGCACAACAACCTATCAGCATCCTGCATTTGCAGTTGCTGTCTTCCCTCTGGTCCCATAAGCAGTCTTGTGATTTGTTCTCTCCTAGTCCTGTCCAGCCCATGAGTCACTGGAGACCTAAGTGGGGCCATGTGTTCTTGGTTCTCAGTGGAAGGGCCACGTGTGGTCTAGTGGCAGGGTGGTGCCTACTTCTGTCCACCCACTGCCAAGAGACCCATTCTTTTTCTCTTCCCTCAGCCGGTGAGGGAACCCTGGGAGCCCCGTCTCTGCGGGCTTTGGGGATGTGGGCACTGCAGGAGCCTGACTGCTGCTCAGAGGCTGTGGTCCTGGTCCCAGTCACATGTGGTGGCTGCTGTGACACTCAGCCAAGTGGGTGTTTGTGCTGAACACACAGTAGCAGGTCCTAAGGGACCGCATGATGCACACGGCCGCTCCAGGTCTCATGGCCAGGTGTTCCATGCCTTCTAGGTCCCATGAGGAAATCAGAAGCTGTTTCAAAGAAAAAGATCAAACAGAAAATTAGCTGAGGAAAACACAACCTAACTTCAAAACCCTGGGAGGTCTGTGCTGGAATTCCCCACTGGAAGAGAAGCCTTTGCTTGTGTGCCGGGCAAGGTGCACCGAGCCCATGCTTCCTTCTGTGGTTAGCGTCAAGCTCCAGAATGTGCACGGCTCAAATGCCTCAGCCTTACATCTTAGGGCCCACTCCTTCCCGGCAGCGCTCCTACCTTACAGTGTGAAACGACCATCTGAGCATTTAATTGGTGCTATGAAACTACCATGTCTGTCCTGTGATTACATAAGATGAGACTCCTTAGAAGCTGCAGGGAGGAGTTTTGAGTCCTCTCCTCTCCTCTTCCTCCTTCCTTCTTTTTTTCCTTTTGCAGTACTGCAGACAGAATGCAGGGCCTTGCACATGTTAGATAAGTACTCTACCACTAGACTACACCCCTAGCCCTTTTTATTTTGCCACAAGGTCTCCCTAAACTGCCCAAGCTGGCTTTGAACTAGGGAAAACGTCTGTCTGTCTTGATCACAGGAACAGCCAGATGGTTCCCCAACCCGCACACTGCCATGGTTTTCTGGAGATAACTCTCTGCCTTCACTCCATCCCTTGCTTTGGCTGGTGCTGTGGTTTGAGGTGTGTGCCCCCAGGGGTCTGCGGTGTGGCCATGTTCAGGGTGGTGGGTCCTGGTGGGCAGGGTTGGGGTTACCTGGGTGCTGCCCTCAGAAGGGATTACTGTGGCTTCTGAGGTCGTCTGCTCAGTCCCGGAAGAATGTTAGAAAAGATCAAGACTGGCACCTTCCTCGTCCCAGGAGACTTGCTGCAGGAGAGGAAAGGCTCCTGGCACTGGTCAGCCTGTCCCCAGTCAGACGCTAAGGCTTTCTTGGATGTTGGCTGTGGGTTCGTCTGCTCCACTCCGTCCCTTTGGGGTGGGACATTGTAGGACAGAGTGCCGCCTCCAACTCCCACAGAGCTGGGCTGGACACTAAGGGCCCCAGTGTACTTTCCCTAGGGCAGTGGTCTTGTGCCCTTGTCCATCCTGGCAGTAGGCCAGCTGGTGATACCCTCGTGCTGTCTTCAGGGCTCTGGGTGGGAGCACAGCGTGGAGTGGGGCCTCCTAGTGGAGTCTGATCCCTGGCAGGCCCTGTGGGCTGTGATGAGCAGTTTGCAGCCAGCCTCTGCCCCTGTTCACCCAGACCGTCGGCCCTGAAGATCCTCCTGGGCTCTGCGGGGCAGGACAAGTGTCCTACGCAGCATCACACAAGGCTGGCACTCCTGTGCCAAGGGGCTGTCCTTGCCCCAGTGAGGCTGCCCACGGGAGACATGTGAAGTGAAACTCTTTTGTTCTACCAGGGTACTGGAAACTCTTAGCTGGTCTCCCAGGCTCCACAAAGGTCTCATCTGTGGGTGGTGGGAAATCGGTGATTCTGTGGCTGTGTGAGGGCTGGGCTCCGTCGCACCTCCAGCTGATGTCAGTGAGGTGTTTATCTGAATGCGGCTCTCCGTGTTTACTGCTCAAAGGGAAAATATGAGCAAGGAGGTTAAATAAGGCACCGTACTTATTCTAAAACCTATTTATGCACATCACAAAACATTAGTCAAATTCCTGTTTTCTTTGATATTTAGTTTATTGTGATTCCATAAACATCTGAGGTAAATAAGAGTCTTCCCTGTTATTTAAATAATTACTTTATTAAATAGTTATGCGTCAGGGAGATAGCTCAGTGGCACAGTGCCTGACTGGCTAGCACAAGGTCCTGAGTGAGATTCCTGGTACTTAAAAAAAAGGTTACTAATGATTATATATGTAGATTACACTAAACAATGGAAGTTCTAAGGCAGAAAAATTATAAAAAGAAACTTCACACATCTATAGAATTAAATGTGTGTATATATGTATATTTGTGTGCATGATTTTATACCACAACCTTTTTCTGGTCAATGATCGCCAAAGTGGTGCGTCAGCGTACCCACACAGAATTATAGGGTAGAAAGGTTTTTCAAAGCTCATTCTACATTATCATGTGTCTCTAAGAATTTTATATAGGTAATTTTGTTTGCTGCTTTTTAGCACATGGTGTGGAAAATGATTTAAAAATGGTTTATCATGTTATTGATGCCGTCTGTTTCTCTAATTAAGCTTTTATTTTTAGCTGGCTACGCTTCCTCTTAAAGCTGTGGGTAGAGCAAGGCAGTTCAAATGTAGTTCCTTATGAAGGGAAAGTATGTGAGAACATCGGACACCAAGACCAGAATATTTGTTTTGAGCAGACTATCCTTTTAAAGGATTTATCCCTTAAAAATGTTTGAATTAGACAGATTTTTAAAAATTTGCTTAGTTTCTCATTTCCCAATCATTAATTTGACTCTCAATCATTAATTTGATTCCCAATCATTAATTTAGCCCAGGGTGGGTCTCCTCTCAGTTCGTGCAAATGTATTAGGTGCCCATTAATTTCACTTACTGTCCCAATCCATCAGCTTGTGATTCCACTCATTTCTTTTATTGTGGGTTCCTTGATCACATCCCTGCATCACAAAGCATTAGTCAAATTCCTGTTTTCTTTGATATTTAATTCATGAACAGTTGGATTAAGGTAATTTTCTTGGCTTATTTCTCACTTAGGAAGAACACATTCCTCCATTAAATTCCGGAGAAAGAATGCATGGAGTATGTATTTGTTGAAACATTTTGGGATTGAAAATGATTTTATTCCAGTTTTATAACTGGTTGATATTTGTCTTGGTAGAGCTGATACCTGAGAGAATGACAAGGATGAAACACAAAGAGACACAGAATAAGGTTAAAATGTGGAGGGCCAGGGAGCTTTTCTCTCCCTTCAACCAAGAGCCCCAAGTAACTGGCACACTCTCCTTTTATTCACTCAGACATGGGCACAAGCCATCACAGTAAAAAAGATTCATTTGCCTCCTATCATCCATGGTACATGTCCGGGTAAACAACAGGTGGATTAATTTTTCCTGCAGCATGGGAGCATGCACTCACGCTGCCTTTCTCCGTAGTGCTCACAGAGAGGCCAGTTAGGCCTTATTCTTCCTATCTGGTCTCCCACAATTACAAGTACTTCCACACAAGTCTGGAATATTGTTTCATGAGTCTATAATTGTCAGAGCTCCTATTGAGAAGTCCAGTCCATTTCTCTCTGTATGCATCACATGAAATCTACTCTCCTCTCTCTAAACTTGTACAGTCTATTCTTTGTAGGGTCAAGGGAGAGGATGAAGATGCTCAAAGAGCTCCCCAAATCTGCATGTGTTCCCTTGAAGATGTTATGCCTCTCAATCTCAGTTAGGTACTCAATAATCACACACAGTTCTTGATGCACCATGGCATTCCATGGGCTGTGCAGCCCCAGATGGACCAGTGTAGAAACAAAAGCAGCTTCTTCATAGTTTCAAAGATGGGAGTTTAAATATAAGACGAAAACCAGAACTTGTGTAGTCATATAACATGTCACTTCTTCTTAGAACACTATCATTTTCAAATGCTAGTTTCATGTACTGCCAAGATGGCAGGGTTGTGGAACTGAAAAGCAGGATTTAAATTTAAAATAAAGGGAAATCTAAGAACATATCACTCACAAAAGTACAACGAGTTTTTTCTTTTTTTAAATTGGTGGGGTTAGGAACTCTCTCCTTGTGGCACAGCTTGTATCATACATCATATATAGGTCATGTATAATCCACATTTCTTTTTTAAAATTTGAGGCAAAAAGTTTTCTCCATATAGACGTCCAGTTCTTATGTTTCTTCTATTTGAAAATATGAAACTATCCACACGTACTGCTAAGGGGGTCACACACAGAAAACCTCTATCCGGTAGAATTCCTTTTATATGAAATTTGAAAACATGTACAGCAAATAGAACTGTAGTGGTGGTGGTGGTGGATGAGGTTCCAAGAGGCACAGGAAGTCCTCTGGGGCGCTAGACATATTCTATATGTTGATACAGGTGGTGGATACGTTGAATTGAAGCATTTTACTACACTATGTTACACAAACTGAGCCATCTATTTGTAAATTTCTTAAGAGAAAAACTTGAGTGGCCCTGAGAACATTACTGAACACAGTCTGTTTTGTCCTTAAGATGACAAAACCTCTCATTAAGAAATATTTAGTGGCGCTTTCAAACCTTTCTTCCTACAGTGCACCCCACCTCCTACCTCCCCAAAGACGCCCCTACATCCAGATTACAGCCAGCTCAACAGTGAGGGGCAAGGGGGCCGCGACACATCGCTTCATGGCCCATCCTCCCTCCAGCCAAGGTACGCTTCCAGAAGTAAACGGAAGGGATATGTATGCAAACACCAACTTTTTAACGGTCACTTTATTGTCTCTTGCAGGTCCAAGCTCAGGGGCATGGACGTCGTGGTGTTTGTAGTATAATTTTACCTTGACAACTTTGAACAGGTTATAATGATGGAAAAGAGGTTTATCAAGGTTTTCATTAACTCTGTTATCTTTCTCCTACTAGGTATTGCAGGCGGGGCCTTTGCACTGAATTACACCCCAAACCCTGGTAAACATTTGTATTTTGAGACCGCGTCTTCTGGTTGCCCAGGCTGGGCTAGAACTTGCAGAGCACTGTAGATCTGGCCGAAGCATCCAACTCGAAGATGGTTTCTAAGGCTTCCGTCCTTTGCCCTTCCGGAGGGCCCGGGGTGTGCGAAGGGGCAGGGACGTCGCTGGGAGCTCAGGGTATCCACCTCCCGACCACAGTTCCAGCCGCCTCGTGTCCGCAGCCCCGCGCGTTCTCGCGGTCGAGCACGCGCACGTCACGCGCCGCGGCCAATCGGCGCGGCCGTCTCCCACGCGCCCCGGGCGCAAGCGCGGCAGCGAGCCGAGGTTGGCGGGGCCGCTGAGGCGCGGAAGTCGCTGGCCGCCATGGTTCTGGAGAGCGTGGCCCGCATCGTGAAGGTGCAGCTCCCCGCCTATCTGAAGCGGCTCCCGGTCCCGGAAAGCATCACCGGCTTCGCCCACCTCACAGGTAGCGCTCGCCGTCCTTGCGCGCCGTGGGGGAGGGGCGAGGATCCTTGTGCGAGGGGCGGGGCGAAGCCGAGCACGCCTCCCCGTGACCACCGTGACCCTATGCGCCTGCGCCCACATGCGCAGTGGTGCCGGGAGCGTCCGCGCCGCCGTGTGTCAGATCTAGTGCTCGTGGCTGTCTGCGGCGTCCAGCGTGTTGGGCGGCCCGGATGTGACCCAGCGGGAGCCGGAGGAGGAATAGGAATAGGCTTGTCCCTCTGTCCTCAGTCCGCGTCGGTCGGCGGGCGTGTTTTAGAGCTCGTTCGGGCGGGCTCAGCCCCCGAGCGCTGGGTGGCAAGGAATAGATAGCGCGTGGGCAGGAGGCGCGCGCGACACTGACGGAGTTAGAAGACAGCTGTACCCCCTCTGGGGGACGCGCGAGGTCACCCCCAGACTGCCAGCCCCGGGAAGGAGGCCAAGTAGATGTGACGTGTGCTTAAATTAAGGTTCTCGCTTACGCAAGGCCGTGACGTCTCCGGATGCGGTGCGTCCTTGGGCTGGATCGGGTGTGAGCGCTGTGGGAGCGGGGCCTCGGGCTGGTGAGGAAGAGCGCACCTGCTGGCCGCTGCGTGCCGGGGGTCCGGCTGCGAGCCCCGGACCTGCAGTCGCAGACCTGGAGTCCTTCGTGGGCCGGGGAAGGAATGCGACACTTGTCCTGCCTAGACCCGAGAGAGTCCGTGCAGAACTAGTGCTCGTTATGCGGAAGTGGATTACAACTTTAGGGAAGGTTTCTGGTTTTCTTTTTTCAAGAATGGTTTCGTCACTGCGTGTCTTGGCCTCACGCCTCTAACCAGCGCTCACAGGCTGAGGCAGGAGGATCGCAAGAGAGCCCAGCACGGGCAGTTTAGCCTCCTCGCGAGACTGTCTCAGAATTAAGAAAAAAGGGGCCGAAATTCCGTTCTCAGCGCGGGGGCGGGGGTTCTTTCCTCAAATAAATGTACCTTTTGTGGTAGCTCCCTCCACAGACTGGTGGTGGGTGGGTCTAGCTGGGGTTAACTAGGTGTTGTATTCTCCAAATATACAGGATTTTATGGTCAGCGACAGTTGCTCTATTAAGTGGATTGTGAGTTTTAGTATTTAGTAGAAAACGTAATTGAGTAAAAAGCATGGTGATAATAGGATGAAACATCTAAACTAAATGTCACGCAATTTAAAGGGGGAAAAAGCTTTCAAATCATTAGGTGTTTATAAACATCACAATCTTGATCCAGCTTTTACTCTGCCCCTGACTGTATTGTAAGACTGTATACTCTCACGCTGTAAACACTGTAGCACAGACAGTGTCCGGCAGACAACTGAGCTACTTCCACGATTTGTTCGCATCTATGAGTGGTCATAATGGGAGGTCCGTTTGAATGTTGCAAGTTAGCAGTTTATTGTATAGTTCTCCTTCAGTGTAAATATCCACATACCAGTTTCCTTCCTTTGAATTACACTTTTTTGGAAGGTGAGGGGCTTTTTGAGACAGGGTTTTATTATGCAGTTCAGGCTGGCCTTAAACTCACTTTGAGGCGCATACTGGCCTTGAACTCACAGACATCCTCCTGCCTCAGCCTCCCTAGTGCTAGGATTGCAGGCATGCACTAGCATGCCTATCTTGAAATATACTCATGAATGTACAGTGTTCACTAAATTAGTAATACTGGCTAAAAAGGGTACTATCTGTGACAGTTACTGTCTTTTGCAATTTACCTTAATAATTTGTGTAAATTAACCTTTCAGCAATCCAGTGCAACTTGAATTGGCCTGAATTTATAACAGTTTCAGTTTTCTGTAAATGGAGTGATACTGAAACAGGTTAGAAAGTGAAACTGGGTTTTGTGGCTGGGAAACATGTTTTCTTGAGGATCTCTGCTGCTGTCAACAAATACACAATTCTTACTACACATATTAAGAGCTGAGTGTGGTGGCACACACCTTTAATCCATCACTCAGGAGGCTGAAGCAGGGTCAGCACAGTGAATTGGATGCCAGTCTGGGCTACTTAATGAGTTGAAGACCAGCCTGAGCTGCATAGGGAGACTCTGTCTCCCCATTCCCTCCCCTCCCCAAAAAGGCAGTAAGAAAACTCAACCAAAAGTTTATAACTTAAATCAGTAAGTTCTCAAAAAAAAAGTTCCATTATAGTGTGCACAATTAATTCTCATTGCTTATTCAGGAAATAAATATAGTTGTAATAACTGCTTTATGGAAAGATGAAGTAATCTATTTATTCATGTATACATACATAAATACATACATACCGGAAATCAAACTCAGGACCTCGCACTTGCCAGGCAGGCACTGTGTCACTGAGCTATATTCCCAGCCCAGGTAGTCTGTTTTAAATTAGACACTAAAGTTGCAGGGCCCGTTTTGAAGTAATACAGATGAAAACTTCAGTGGCTGTTTCCTACTCTGAATCTTCCCCTTCAAAGTAGACTGTCATTTGGCTTTCTTGAATGAATTACTTGTGGAATTTATTATAGACTTTTGTTGAAATGAAGACTAGGAAAACAACTTTTCAGCATTTAAATGTCTAGGAGACCAAAAAAATTCTCACTCTCTTTTATGAAAGAGAGCTAAATAGTAGAGCTAAATAATTTACCGTTCACAATGAATGTAATTGTTATTTACTACAAACATCTAATAAAAATTTAAAGTTACAGCTTCCATTATTGCCTGTATTTCCTTCCCTATTTAGGTCTAGCAGTTTTTCTAAGTAACCTGCTCTCTCATGATGACTCCGCATTCTTAGAAAAAACATGGAGATCCTTAATTACCATACATGATTTAAATACAGACAGTTCTTATCTATAAGAAAAACCTATTTTTTGTTTGTTAAATTTTGTAGAGGAATGCCTTTAAGATAAATGAGTATAATTGTATATTCGAAGTATAGTACATTCTAATACTTTGACTAAAAATGTTTTTTCTTAATACTGTACCATATAAACTTTCTCCCTCTCCCTCTCTTGCTCTCACTTTCTTGCTTTTTTCGATGGTACTAGGAATTGAACCCAGGGCCTTTGCACCGAACTCTATCACCTCGGTTTTTAAATTTTAGTTTGAAATGGGGATCTCACTAAATTACCCAGGCTGGGCTTGAACTTGTGGTCCTCCTGCCTCAGTCTCCCAGAGTGCTCGGGTTACAGATGTTCACCACCACTATGACTGTTTTCTTGAGACAATCTCACTGTGTACTGCAATCTGGCCTTGAACTTGTGATCCTTCTGCTTCAGCCTCCCACATTCTGGGGATATAAATGTCTGTCACTGCACCTGGCTGATCATAAACATTTTTAAAACACCTCCAACAACAATCAAAACTCAGAAAACAGTTTTCAGATTTATAAGCTTACCATGAAATTCTTTTTACTTGAATTAGTTTTTCGTCTTCCATGAAACTTTAGCAGGTTTTACTCTTTCAAGACAAATCAGTGTGAGACTCTTTGTTTCTTGAGACAAGGTTTCAATATGTAGTTCAGGCTGGCTTTGAGCTCACTAACATGGCCTGCTTCAGCCTCCTAAGTGCTGGGATTACAGGTGAGGGCTCCACGCCCAGATAGTGTGAGACTTCAATATATTCCCAGGGTAGCACACATGCCAGAGTTGATAGGCGCAAGTGTTATTTATCCAATTTTAGTATATGTGCTGTCGAAGCGAGCACGTGTTATTTACCAGAAGGGGCCAGTTTTGAACAGAAGATAAAAGTGAAATAGAATTGGAAGTGACGTGAAAGGACTTGTACAAGGATGTTCATGGCAGCCTTATGTATACTAGCCCCTAGCTGGACACGATTCAATTATCTACCAAGAGGAAAATGGATGAACATGTTATGGTATGTTCATAAAGTAGAATACTGGTCAGCAGAGAAAAGGAAAGAATACCCATCCACGAGGTGAATAGCAGAAACTTTGGTGACAGAGGATTTGGTTATAAAAATCAGCAGTGGGAGAATAAATGGTGTAGGGAATACTTTCTGGGGTAATGGAAGTATTTACATATTTTTATTTTCAGTGTCAGCTACAAGGGTATATTTACTTATGACATCAAAAGCCTACCATTTAAGATCCATTTTTTTTTTTGTACCGGGAATTGAACTCAAGACCTCACACTTGCCTGGCAGATGCTATGCCCCTGAGCTAAATCCCTGGCTTGTTTTACTATATAATTCAGAATTTTTTAGGAGAAAGGAACGGAACAAAAGGTGAGTTTTCCTAATAAGATAGCATAGAAATCATTAAAATTCAAACCAAACACAGTTGTATTTATAAACATGCAAATAATAAAGATTATTTCTGAAAGACTAAAAAATTTTATTTTAGAAACCTTTTTTGAGAATTTAGGAAAAATTTATTACTGTCAAATTACAAAGTTTTGTATCTTCATAGTCCACCTGTATTTAACAGCATAATCGAGGAAGATGGGGGGGAAAGAAGTGTAATTGGGGATTATTTGACCTTTGTGGTTTTTATGTAGGCATTTGTGGGTCTCATCTAAAACATTTTCCTCCACATAGCTTGTCAGCAATGTAAAGCTCCTCAAGTCAAGTCTTTATTCAGCCTCTGCTGTCCATTGGCCCCACAATGTTCTACATGGTAGGACACTGCTTTATTTGTAATGGAATTGAAAAAGATCTTTGAATTGGTCATTACTTTTATTTGATTGGTCCTTTAATCTTGACACACTTTATATTTAAATAGTAAAGCCATTCGATGATGCTTTGTTTCTGCCTTTTCTAGAGTTGAGAAGTGGAAATCATGTCTGGGTCTTAGCTTCTTAACTGTAAATAATACATAAAAAATGTGACAAAGTTAATGGCAACCAAGTTGTATTATTTTTATGTTTTTTTTTTTTTTTTTTTTTTATACCAGGAATTGAATTCAGGACTTCGCAAGCAGGTGCCAAGCATCATTGAGATAAATCCCTGGCCCTCTCCCCAGGTTTTATTATATGCAGCCTTTTGCAGATTTGTAAAGAAAAATAAACTGCCCTAGTTTCTTAGAATTTCTCATTGGGATCCAAGTATGCCTATATGTATTTAAAGAAAAAAAAAATTGGGGGCCGGGGATATAGCCCAGTGGCCCAAGCGCCTGCCTGGCAAGTGCAGGGTTGTGAGTTCGATTCCTGTACCAAAAAAAAATTTTTTTTTGGCAGTGTTTGGTTGGGCCTGAACCCTGGGACTTTCATGTATGCTATACAAGTGCTCTACCACTGAGGCATACTTCCAGTACCAAACATTCCTGTTATAAAAACAAAGCAGCCCCTCTCCCCAGGGTGCAGCTCAGTGGTAGAGTCTGTGTTTAGCTCCTGTGAGGTCCTGGGTTTAACCCTCAGCCCCACCCCCACTGTTTATATAGGAATGGGCTGTCATAGCTAGCCTCTGTCACTGTATGAAACATTGAATCTGTCCTCTCTTATTTATTTTTTTGTTGTTTGAGACAGGGTCTTGCTGTGTAGTTCAGGCTGGCCTGGACTCACTGTGTAGCCCAGGCTGGCCTCAAACTCATAGCAGTCCTCCTGCCTCAGCCTCCTGAGTGCTAGGATTACAGGCGTGTGCCATCATGCCTGGCACTTCTTAAACTTAATTCTGTTGCCTTAAGAAGATACTTTCTTCCCTTTTTTGGTGTTTTGAGAAAAGGTCTTTATACTTCAGACTGGCCTTGAACTCAGTACATAATCTAGGCTGGGCTTGAACTCTCAGTGATCCTCTTGCCTCAGCCTCCGGAGTTTTGGGGATTACAGACGTGCACCACCAAGCCTGGCTATATACTTTCTCTATAGTATCTAAATTTTCAGGAAATTTATTGCTTTATAGTCAAGTTGCTTTGAAATGTTCTTTTTTTTAATCTTGATTTTATCTCTCTGGTGGTGCTGGTTCTTTCCCTTTACTTTCACAGTTGCTTAATAGTGGGATGTAGATATAAATATTAAGATCCTTCTCAGTATTAATAAGTGTGGTCTGATTTTTTAAAAAATTAGGACAGGTGATATTTTTCCCCTTTAAATTAAAACAGGAAGTCATCATAGAGGAAGAAAGTGTATAGTAAGTGAAACATTTAATTAAGGGGAACACTCTAAGGAGATCCAATTCTCTTACATTCTAGTGAGTAAACAAAACGGCGCCTCCTGGGTACTTTGTAGGTGGACTGGATGTTGAGATCAGCGAGTTCTGTCTGTCTGACTTAATTATAGCCAAAAATGCATCTCCATCTAACCTCTAATCTTAGTCTCTCAGGTTTTCATCTTCTAATACTGGCTTGTCTTCGGCAAACCCTTGATATTTCTTGCAGTGGCCCCCTCTTGCCAGGAATAACGCTTGCCTTGAGGAAACCACTTCCCCTGTAATTCTCTGTGGTGGTATCTTTTTATTTATCCTATCTTTCTCGGATGGAAGGAGCAGGGGAGTTGGTATCTTTCTGCTCTGCTCAGCTCCTTTGCAGAATCTGTTGTACCCTTTCAAAGAAAGCTCTATCTCCTGTGAAGCCTCTGCCATCCCTTATGATGGTATTTCCCACCCTTCACTTTTTGTTACCTGTGGACCTTTCGTGTCTCCCCTGCGTCCCTTAAGCATGTCGGTACTGCTTATATCTCCCCCTTTTCTCTATGCTTCGAGGGCATTGTTTTGTTGTATTAGAGAGCTCCATCCATCCATAAAGTGAAGTTAGAAATCTAGGAATTATGAAGGAGCACCACCTCATTATACCATGCTCTGTAATCCATCAGACACCAGTTTACTGGTTTTACTAGTTGGGTTGGTGGTTCTTAGATTGCAGAGGATGGGAATTGATCACAGACCTTGTCTGAGATCTTGGCAAAAGAGCTGGGCTGTTCTCAGAAAATTCATGTACGTTATTCTAGGCAATTTAGGGACCCAGTGGAGAGGATTTCTCATCTTGGTCCTTTCTCCTCTGACTTAGTGGCCGCTGCTGTAGTTTCAGCGGGCATTGGGCATTATTTTCTTCTGGTCTGCTTCCCTGTATTTGCAATAGGCTGTCCCACCTCTTCCTCCCACCTCCATGTCTCTGCTCTTTTGTGCGGCCCTCTCATTTGTCTTCCGTCAGTTGCCAGCTTGATTTGGTCACTGAGTAGTTTTCTAGGGAGATCAGTGTCTGGATATTTCAGTGGTTTGCTGTGAGGTGCAGTGTGGATTCCTTCCTATCTGTTGCATATCAGAGCCTTTCATCATGGGGCAGCTGCTTGCTTCTGCAATCCCCTCTCATTTTCCATTATATTCCAGCGATGCCAGGGTGCTTAGTTTGCCAAGCCTTTCATGAGGGTCATCTTTGGGTGGGACGCAGGTCCGCCTTCCCTGGGCCTGTATGCCTGTGGGCTGACTCATCTTGGAGAAGCCTCACAGGTGTGGGAGCAGAAGGTTCTACACCTCTTAGCGTTGCCATGTGATGCAGTCCCGTGCTTCACAGTCGCGTAAGCCTTCCTTACAGGTTGCATCCATCCTTCTGGAGGAGCCCATGTAGTAGGGACAGCATCTTGCAATTGTGGTGTCTTTAGTATTTGTTACATCACCTGACAAGTTCATGAGGTTTGATAGTTTTAGAGGGTACTAAAAGTTGTTTTCTTAAAGATTTTAAAGTCTTCCTGGATTTTAATTGACACTTACTCAGAGGCCCTGGAGATAAACAGGTTCTGACCATATCAAATTATCTCAGTTGAATGGGTACAAACTCAGTTGCAGTAGCTTGCTCTGTGGCTCATTTTGAGGTCTGCTGGAAGCTGGGAGCTTCTGTTCGGTGGTGAGTAGGTGTAGTGTGGGGCAGAACGAGTGCTAGCCCCCTTGCAAGTAGTGTTGGGTAGTTTTCACCAAGTGCTGTCCCATTTCATTTGTTTGTCACACTTTGTAGGAAGTTGGCTCTTTCTCACACTGTTCTGTCTTTAAAGTGCTTCTTCCTTGGAGCCCTTTACTTCTCATGTTTAGGCTTCAAGGTCCTTGTATTTAAGAAACCTTTGTTGGCACCCCCTTATCTGAAGTTGCGGTCAGTTTGCCGCTCTGCCCCTGGGTTGGTTGGTTTATTTATTTATTTATTTATTTGTTTTGAGACAGAGTCTTGCTGTGTAGTTAAGGTTGGCCCTAAGCCCTTGGTCCTCCTGCCTCAGCTTCCACAGTGTTGGGATTACAGGTGGTGCCATCAACCCAGGTCGTCTTCTTTCATATTGTCCTATTTATTTTCATCCTGTGACCATCTTGTTTTTTGGTTTGCTTGCTTATTATCTTTCTCCTCTTCCCTTTAGAGCAGGGACCTTATCTGCTGTTGGCCTGTGTCACTGGAATGTACATACTGTTGACAAAGCAGTGGTGGGATTGGACCTCCAGTAGGTACAGGAAGACCTGGCCTTATACCATAGACAGACTTAAAACTTAGTTGTTTCCTGGCTCTTTCTCAGGGCAGACCCTGTGCTGAGCCCAGGCACAGAGACAGCTGGGCCCCTGCGGCGTGGCACTGCACCACACCAGTCTCACGGCGAGCCCTGGATGACTAGAAGGATGGAGACATTGCCTGACATTGGGAGTGGGACTGACGATAAAAATCACAAAGGGTGTTTGATTGGAATGGTATCAGAACAGACTGTCTGGGGTGATGGAAATGACATACACATGTGGATATATGGATAGTGATTTTTCAGATGACTCATTTTATTGAGTTTATGGTGGTACATCCCCATAATCCCTGTGCTCTGGGAGGCTGAGGCGAGAAACCACCCAGAGCTAGGGGATTACAGGAGCGCAGCCTGGGAAACAGTGATTTAGGGAAAGAGGTTGTCTTAAAAAATAAAATAGGACCGGGATGTAGCTCAGTGTGAAGGCCTTGGGTGTAGTCCACAGTTCTGCCAAAACAACAAAACTTGCATTTTGTTTTAGGTAATGTTTGCAGGTCTGTGCCATTTCAAAGCTCATCGAATAGATAAGTGAGCACACAGCGAAAGAAGTGTAAATCATGCGTGCCTCAGGGTGAGGGGAATGAGCTGGGCTGGCAGACACTGCAGTGGGGGGCTCGGCGGTGTGCAGACTGGAGGTCCTGCTGGTGTTGGTTTTGCACTGTGAAGGCCGTGGACACAGCTGCCCACTTTGTGTTTCTAGATGTAGCGGTGGACCTGGGCTGACATGATAATCTGATCTAGACTATTTACAGTGTGGTTTCGGTTTTAAAAAGTGTTTATTTTTATTTTTATTTTTTTTTTCCGGTACCAGGAATCGAACTCATGATGTTGCGCTTTCTGGGCAGGTGCTGTGCCGCTGAGCTAAATCCCCAGCCCCTTAGAAAGCATTTATAACATATATGTTTACACATCACTCTCAAAACTAGAAACGTACCAAACTTAGCAATTCTTACTGGTGGAATTGTGATTTACTTTCTTTTTTATACTTTCCTAAGTTTTTTAAGTGTTATATAAATTTAATAATTCAAAACAAAAATGCTGTATAAAATATCTGTTTTACATTATTTTATACATTGTTTATAATTAGTAGGTAATGTTTTTTCCTTTTAAAGTAGCTAATGGCTCAATATACATCAAATAAAAGTTTTAAAATTTTATTTAATTCTTCGGTACTTGATATTTTTCACTAAAAATCATTGTTAATAAATGTACTTAAAATGATTTCAATTGAACTTTTTAGGCCTCATTTCCATTTTTTAAATTTTAAAGCAAAAAAACATTTCAAAACACGATAATAGGAGGGTAACAATGGTTAATACATTGCATATTGTTATCCTTAAATCAGTTACTCAGAATACAAGATACTGGCATTTAATTGTCCAAACAGTATTAGCATAAACCTTTTTGTTCACACATTTTTATACCACATCGGGCAGTGAATTGTACTCGGTCTGTTTGTGAGTTCCTACCATATGCAGTTCTTACCTCTCATCACTGTTTTAGAGCAGCATTTTACCGAGGAATCAAGTGTTTAAAAGAACATTTTTTACGGGGATTTTTTTTGAGACAGGGTCTTGCTATAGTTCAGGCTGGCTGTGAACTCACGGCAGTCCTCCTGCCTCAGCCTCTGGGCACCACCGCTTGGCCTAAAAGAACATTTTCTGAAGTAGATTTAAAAACATTAATACCATTTGTTTCCAGGGTTTGGTAAATTAAGATAGGCAAACTCTTTGAAGAGTCTAAAGAAAAGGTCTTCACTTTTATACTCTTACTCATATGCTTTTTGGCAGTTTAACCTCTTGTGGTTTTTTAATTATTGAAACAAATAGAATTATTGTATTTTTTTGTCTTTTTGAGACAGAGTTTCACCATCTAGTTCAGGCTGGCCTGACTTGCAGTGATCCTCCTGCCTCAGCCTCCCAGATGCTGGGATTACAGGCATGTGCCACCACATCTGGCCCTAATAAAATAGAATAATTTTAATATTAAATCCTTTCAACAGTTTTGTATTAGTACATGCTTGCAGTACATGGCAAGCACCAGGGTGCGTGTTAACAATGCATGACACATCTTAATTCTTTTTCCTTCCCCTGCTGTTTCCTCCCTCCCCTGGAGTAACTCTAATATTACTCTGTCCAACACACATTGATTGCAGGACCCCCGCTTCAGCATACTTGCATTCGTTGCTGACTTGGAAGATGCCGTGAACAGGTGACGCCGCTGTGGGAGGGAAAAGGGGATGGGACCGGTTGTGCTGCCTTCAACCGCTCTGTCGGCCCTTCTGTCGGGCCACAGAAGGGTGAGCAGCTGTCGGCCCTGTGCCTTGCCTCATGTGCACCAGAGACAAACCCTGCAGAGGCTGTGTGGGTGGAGGGAAGAGGTGTGGCTCTGTGAGCCTGGAAAGGAAGCTCACAGCCCTGCCCTGCACGGCTGTCCTCAGTCTGTGGCAACTGTACAGTAGCCACTGACTGCGCAGCTGCTGTGCCTGGAAAAGTTGTGTCCCTGCGTGATCCAGAATTTTACTTTACATGTAAATAGCCACACGTGTGTATTAATCATATCTTTCATTTTCTGTATTTTGTGTGCTTTGATGTCTTGGATGCGTCCTGACTGAGGACAGGCTCCTCCCAGCACAAGCTAATTTAATTCCTAGAGATATGAAGTGTCTTGGCAGGCGCACACCTCTCATCCACAGCCCCTCCTCTCTGGGCTCCTCCACACCGAGCCAGTGTCCCCTTGACTGTCCTTCGGAGAGGTACCATTGTGGGGGCCGCTCGGCTCCCGTGGCCCAGTTCCAGTGACAGCCACCTGCCTGCCCCAGAGGCCACAGGAAAGGCTTCCGCGCCTGTCCTCTGGCTCCTCCTGCACCCTGGCCAACCCCACTGCATCCCCTCATTGCCACCTCCTCCTCTAAGCATCACAGTCTTCTTTCAGGCAGTGTTTCCGAGGCTCCTGTCCTGCCGTGTGAGATGAAGAGAAAACTGTAGGCACATGTGCAAGCAGTGGCTAGCGACTTGGTCACCTCGACAGTGCAGGTCCTTTCCCTCCATGAAACAGCTCTGTTGCACTACAGAACTTGAAGGCATCCACTGGCCGGATGTGTGTGTCTTGCTACCATGTGCGACAGTTCCATCGGGTGACATGGGACAGTCCGTTGGGTGGTACAAGACGCCTGATGGGACAGTATTGTGTGTAGCACATATGATATAAGCCTGTGCGAATTCACTCAGAGAACCTTTATGGAGTCTTCATTTTTTTGTAAGGGTGTAATGGGTGCAGGAGGCAGAGTCCTCCTCCGTGCAGAGCTTCATTCCAATGACCATAAGTTTACATCTCTAAGATTTCTGTCATATAGCAGTGTCAAGTTGGTGTGGAAAATAGCTCTGGTGTGGAAAAAAGGACCAGCCCTGCTTCCACCCCAGCTCTGTCCTCTCTGACACAGGCTGTCCTGTACTTTGCACACTCTGCACCTTCTCTGTGCTAGGCACTCTGATACCTTTGTATATAAGGAGGTCTATATAAGGATTCTGTTTTGGGAGAGTAAAAATTAAACTGCCGTTTCTTTGAGTATTTAAATAACAAGATTGATTGTCTTGAGAGTTTTACCAAGAGAAGAACAGATTTAATTTTAGATCTGTTAGATTTTAAAAAAAAATTTTTTTTAGGCAGGGACTCAGTACATAGTCCAGGCTGGCCTTGAACTCACAGCTCTCCTGCCTCAGCCTACCAAGTGCTAGGGTTACAGGTGTGTGGCACCACACTGGTTCATGGTGATTTACAAAAGTCTTTGGATGTAAGCTGTGCTGGGCCACACATGCTTCAGCTGCAGTTTACCCCCTGTAAAATGGGACTAGTAATGTTACAGTAGAACGGTTGTTTAAGCTGAGTGTTAAGTGACTTAGCAGAATTGTACTCAAAGCATAGTTTGTTCATTCGGTTCATTATTTCTTTTCTTTCTTTCTTTCCTTTTTCTTTCTTTTTTTTTTTTTTTTTTTTTTGAGACGGAGTCTCTGTGTAGCTCACGTTGGCCTCGAATTCACAGCAATCGTCTGGCCTCAGCCTTCTGAGTGCTGGGATTACAGGTTTGCACCACCATGTCTGGCTTCATTTATTGTCAACATTAAAACATTTTTTCTTGTATGATACTTCTCTACTTGGTGGGTTTGGTTTTGGTTTGGTTTTTGTGCTGGGGACTGAACTCCAAGCAAGTAAGTGCTCCACCGCTGAGCCACATCCCCAGCCGTGTTTATTCGCACACACCTTGGTACATAATTTCCTGTTTTTTCTTAAGTTGGCTATTTCCATGTAGCACCTAGCAAGGTCCCAGGGGGCCACTCAGCGAAGGAAGGTAAACAGGACTTTAGTATAGGTAACTTGTGCTAGTACCTTTTGCTAGTACAGGAACCTCAGGGAGACTTGATCCACATGTGCAAACATATCTGTCTTGGAAGACTGATGGTGAACCTTTTAGAGACTGAGTTCCCAAGCTGCAGTCTAGAACTCACTTATCTCAAAGTGCCAACACCTCAGTTACACCCAAATACTGAGGTTTTAGCTTAGAAAAAAATGACTTGCACAACCCCTGATGTCATGGCAGAGAGGGCCGTGTGTGACCAGTGTGGCCGATATGCCATTGGTTCACCACCACTGTCTCAAGAGTCTTGATGTGTTTGTGTTTGTGTCCACAGGCAGAGTGAAGCATTCCCTACCACATTTATATGCTCTATCTTAGGACAAGGCTCCAGCAGGCACTTAATGAATGTCTATGCAATGAGCTTTATCCTACAATGAGAACGTCTTCAATTTATAAACGTTTCAATTTCAATTTCAAAAGGGCTGGGCCCTTTGGGTGGTGCCGCCCACACCCAGGGTACACCCCAGATGTGCCTGACCAGTCAGGGGACTCGGCCAGGAGCGTACACCCTTGATGCTAGCACCATACAGCTGAGGTGCAGCCCACCCCGGCAGGAGGCCAGAGGACATCTGGACATAGGCCCTGGCACAGACATGCTACGGGCTCAGTGCGACACATTATTTGAAGTAGGAATCATTCTGCAAATTGAGCTTTCTACTTTCCTGAGACTCAAGTTAGCTCATACAAGGGTGGCGCTAGTAGAGCAGGGTCTGCTGGGAAGCCCACCCCAGGGTCACAGATGTGGGCAGCAGGCAGCAGCTGGCATGGCTGACTGTGTGCCTTCAGTTGCAGAATGGCTCCGGCTGCTGCCCTTCCTGGGCGTGCTTGCCCTCCTCGGCTACCTCGCTGTCCGCCCCTTCTTCCCAAAGAAGAAGCAACAGAAGGACAGCTTGATAAACCTTAAGATTCAGAAGGAAAACCCCAAGGTGGTGAATGAAATCAACATCGAAGACCTGTGTCTCACGAAAGCAGCCTACTGCCGGTGCTGGCGCTCCAAGACGGTAAGAGCCCACGCAGGGTTGGGCTTGCTGAGTGCTCTGGGTCTGCGGTCCGCCGGGGTACTTCCCACAGTTTTCATACAAAGTCCCATTTCCAACGCATTTTGCCTTCTGGATTGCAGATGTTTTTGCGAACTTGGTGAAATGACGTGTAAAATGTCGCACACAGCTGGTAAATGGTGGCTCTCCTAAGATGCTTGATTGATTGATTTATGGTTGCCAGTGGCAAAGTTGATTTGAGAAAGTAAAAGTGAAGTGTGACCGAGAAATGGGCCCTGCAGACCAGGCCAGAAAGAGCAGCCCTGGAGGACAGGGGCTGGTGTGAGAGTGTCAGGTTTGACGGAGCCTGTTTTCCAGTGCTACTTTGACCATAGGTTATTTGAAATTTTAAGCACAATATTGTTTATCTCAGCATCTTTGTAATAACAAAGTTTAGAAACTATCTGATAATGGGAAGATGATAATATAATACAAGCGGGATATCCAGGAGCTATTAACAAATTAAGTTTTTAAAGAATATTTAATTCTGTGATATTTAAGGGATACTTATTGAGATCTTGATTTAATACAGGTAAGAAAAGCATGTTACAGTGTAACACCAATTTTATTTTTAAAAACATGAAGCCAGGCATAATAGTGTACACCTATAATCCTAGCGCTTGGAAGGCTGAGGCAGGAGGATTGCCTTGAGTTTGAGGGCAGCTTGCACTAGATAGTAGGTCCTGTTTCACCCCCCAGCCAAAAAAAAAAAAAAAGGCAGGAGTATAGCTCAGTGGCACAAGCACCTGCCTAGCAAGCACAAGGTCCTGAGTTCGATTCCCAGTACCAAAGAAAAACAGACAAACAAACAACAAAAAAATCAGAGAATAAAGCTCC